>NC_136273.1:58009661-58077161 GCF_964187855.1 Myxine glutinosa | reverse complement strand
CACTCAGCTCTGTGTCCCCAAATGGCTGGTAAGGCTTGCTGGTCGCTCGTTACCTCCAAACCACCGCGCGGGAAACGCACAAAATGGCGCAGAGTGGCGCTCTTTGACACCCAGAGGGAACACAACGCAGTCCCAGTCCTCCGCCGACGTGGATCCTGTGCCTTTTAGTTCAAACTGTCCCGAACCGCTGTTTCTCACCAGCCCTTTCCCAAGAGTGCACACGAACTAAAGATCACATGCCTGTGACCAAGCCAGAACAAGGAGGAAATGCGACTGCCCACTATCAAAGCCAGGACCAGAAGAGCAAGATGGCGCGACAGCTTCTCTTTGCCTTCAGCTCTCAAACCTTCCACGCTGACATTACACTCTCTCCAATCACTGAGCTCTACTCAATCATCCCATCGCGCCTCCATTAATCATGAGGGCTGGGGCATGGCCTCCTCGTTACGAGTCGTCGGGGGGTGGAGTCCAATCTCTTTCGGGAAAGTTCGGATGACGTCGAAGGCCGTGAGGCGGGATTTACGTGCCTAGCGGCAAATGCTGCCCCTGTCGGCCCTGGCGGCGTGGTGAGCGAATGAGTCCATTTGTTGTAGTTGTTGTAATGGTGAACCTTTTTGATGCAATAACAACGAGGGGGAAAATCACAGGGCAATTACACACTGGGGTTTATCCTTAAGCCCCACCTAATTAGCATAGATCCACCCCTCGTATGGAGACACATATACGATCTTACCCGGACATTCGACACTACTTAGATACATCGAGGTGGGTTCTTCTTCTTCGCGACATTCGGAGCATGCTATTTTATACGATTCTATCTCGGCCAAGGTATTTGATCCATACCCCAAAAACATAACAATATCAATCTTTGTTCTCCTGATTTGACAAATTTGTAATGTATTGCAAATATGTAACAAGCTTGTGCTTAAGCCAATGGAGACCGGCTGAGAGAAAAGCCAGATAGATACTCACAGGATAATCCAGTACCATGACTTGGTGAAGTCTGCAAAGACCTTTATCCCGATATCTCTCGCATCCAAGGAGAGTGAAATTTTCCTAAAAGCAAAAACACATGATTGGAGTTCAATTGAGTGGCACAGAGTGGGAAGGCACAGGGGGATTGCTATTATTATTATTACATATCTATCTATTACGCACTGTATTCAAAATGGTCTAAATTCTTTTTCACCAGGACAATTTGGCCTGAGCCAAAGTTTTACAGGTCGGTTGGTAGCTGGCTAATTATTCTAGGATTCTATCTCAGGTGTTTTGGGCTGGCAGCATAGTCCAGAGGTAGTAATCACACTTTTGAGCTGTGTCAGTCTGCGTTCTCGACCCGAATATAAACTGTTGAATTCAAGCTTCTATCTAGCTATCGACAACTTACTTGGCAGCTTCTTGGAACTTGATGGCGGGTAAGTTACCAATCGGAGTGCGTATTGTATCACTTCCATTCACGGTGACAACAGTGCTGTTATCATCCTTTCCAGGAGTTACGAAAATGTTTGGGAAACACCGATTCATGACTGCGTTGCAGGGAAAATATTGAAAATCAATGACTCGTGCTTAATGCCACAACTTGCATATTTATAGTCTAATATTGATATGACAAAATGCCTTTAGTCCATCGTCATGGTTTTTCAAACTATGACTACATTGCAAAGTTGGCTATAAGAGTAGTGACCTATTGACTTCAATAATCTATTAAAGTTCAAAGTTCTGCATTTCTGCAAAGCTACATTTCCATGTCAAATCAACCCCATCCTCTTCCCGCTTTATCCTCTTAAAAAGCTCCCACAATCCGGACTCACTGGCCACCTTCACTCCTTCATTCCTCCCTTCTGCTTGTGGAACATCCCTCCTGATCCTCAGTCTGTTCAATCCCACTCTTCCATCAAGACGGCAATATGAGTGTATAAGGACACCTATGTTTATGATTAACCTGATCGTTTTATAAATAAAAGATTATTAAAATTTCTCTAATGATCATGTTTGGAAGATTGCTTTTAATGAGGAATATTAATTAAATCGAAACGGAAACTGCATTGATTACATGACACAAAATGTACTTTGAACCCATTTAATTTGGCATAAACCATGGTAACAGTGGCCGTGAAACGCACATGGCTGACTTGGAACGGTGTAGGCAGCACAATATTCTTGCTCCGATATCTGTAATGCTGTCTGTGAACAGGGAAACAATGTGCAGGAATAATGCAGACATCACATGTTTACTTACTATATATATTACTTGTGTGTATATATATATATATATATATATATATATATACTTAACTGCAGATATACATATATATACTGTATATGTATACTGTAGAATAAGCCTGGTGTTGGCTTAGCGGTTATGGTGCCGGCTTGGGATCTTAGGATCCTGAGTTTGAATCCCGGTCGTTCGCTGAATTAACGCCAGGGGGGTTGATTCAGCCTGTCATCCTTACGAGGTCGGCAAATTGAGCACCAGCTTGCTGGGATGAATGATCCTGGTGTGTACCCCGATTTAGAATAGGTGCACCGTACTGTGCACCGTAAGAGGCGATTAACAGGGTTGGCGGCAGGAAGGGCAGGGGACCATAAAACATTGCTGAAAATGGCCTCTAAATGGCGGGGAAAAATGGCCTCCAAAGGTGGTCTCCCCAAGGGGTTTTTCCTCCTTGGCCAAACGCTGTGTTAACGTGAATAAATAGCTTATCATGGCGTATCATGGGACAAGCCTACCAGAAATATAAATATTGTTGCGGATCTGCCACCGGCCTTCTTCCCTTACCAAGGGGGGATTAGTCCCCTTGTCTTTACTGACCTGGCGCAACCCGGGACCTATTACGTCCCTTCCGGGCAGCGCTAAATAGGGTTGCAGGACCAAATTCGCTGTTACCTAAGTACTAGCGCTGCCCTGGAAGCGAGGAAATAAACCCCGCATGAACCACGTGTGATGATGATACGCCGAGCGGTTTGCGTACACGTGATCCGCGCTATTATTACTTACTAGACCCGATTGGAGCGATCTAGTTCGTACCACGCTTAGCCAATGGAGAAATCACAAAGGCAATCGAATTGGAAAGGAAAGGAAGAACAAATGTTTAATTAATATGGCACGTATTTACAGCCAGGACGAAGAGACACAGGAAAATCCTTAAACAGTCTTATACTTAATACCCAGGACAAACGGGTCCGTCTCACACACACACTCACACGGGGATTGCTGATGGGCAGGTTGATGTTCACCAGCACGTCCAGGGATGGCTCCCATGCAGCTCTCTCTGGTCCCCGGCACGTCCCTTGGAGATGGAAGTAGGTGAAAGCAGGAGCTCGTAGCATGTCGCCTGAACGGAGTGGGTTATCACGAGGCGAACGGTAGAGGGCGGACTTTGGTGCGGCTGGCGGTTATTCACTCGCGGTCATGGCTGCATTCACTCGCGTGGCTGAAATGCGCTATATGCGTTACCAGCGCGTCTGGCTGCGCCCGCGTACTTGTACGGTTCAAAGTTCAACAACGGCGAGTGATGCAAATTATCTGGTCCTCTCTGCGTTCTCTCTCTGCGTTCCGCCTCCGGATCAGCTCTGCGAGTCCTTCTGCCACTGCCTTGTGCATGCGAGTCCTATCGCGCCACTGGTGCAAGTCCTTTCGAAGGCTTTTCGTCTGGGCTTATATAGACCCGCCCCGCGAACCTTCTGGAACCCACCAGACTCTCTTCACCACGCCCTCTTACGCCATGCCGCTCGAGCTCTGATTGGCTGGTGGCTCTTACCGTCATCACCTCTGCCGCTCCCGACCTCAACGCCGCCCCCACCTTTTTAGGCCTACCTCGTGTTACTCGACTAGTGGACAGCCACATGGGGCGCGGGATGAATTCCGCCCATAGAGGTAGAATGGAGGTTGGAGCAAAATGAATGTAGGGCCTACTCTCCTGTCTTTACACAACGCAGGTACTAAGAGGGGAATTGGCCTATTCTTACACATATTAAGACATAACTATACTATAAATGGGCCTATATGTTGCTCGTGTGACTAACTATGGGGGGCAAACCTTTAACATTTATTGCCTTCAATGTGCCAATCTCAAACCGCAGCAATATTATAAACCACAAACACGTATCATTCCACAAACACCAGTGCTACTGCTGTTTAACACTAAACTTAAAGAAATCTGGAGGAATCCCGACATCCTTGAGGCATTATATGCTTTTTGCGTCCACCACAGACCAGAGCCTAGATATACTGTAATCTGTATGCCCCAAAATAATATAATAGCATGACCCTTCCTGCCACTCCCATAGGAAGTGGGTGTACTAATATTTTGAAGATGGATCGGAAAACACACCTGCCATTTTACAGTTGTTTTGCTCTGAAATAGTCCAGAGATCGCACATGCTCAGAGAGGAGTGAGATAATGTTTTTACTCTGTCTACCTGCCTGGCAGTGAAACAAAATTGAAACTCATTCCAAACAGGAAAAGCACTGTTTTTAAGGACGTTATAAAGGGCATAAACAGGCACAGATAGGGTGACATAATTGACACTGTGACTTTTACAATATTTATTTGATATAAATTAAATTATCGCTCAATCAATCAATCAAATCACTCAATCACTTGGACACTGTGGAACACAAATCGCCTTCTAGTCACTTCCAAAACCCTTCCGTTTAGCAGGACTTGGATAATAGGGTGGTATGTAAGGATGGTGTATAAGACTGCTTCAATAGCTCTAAACCTCCGGCATTTTAAAACAACCTTTAAATTGATTATTCCATTTAAATTGAAGTATATACTTAAACACTGTGTGGGGTAACATGTTGCAAGAACTCTATAGTTAATTATGTGTCCTCTCTGACATAGGAGGAACACCTTTTTCCTATTTTTCTTCTTTCTTTAATTATCTAAAACAATTATTACAATCTCACACCATTCCTTCATTTCTGAGCCAATACTCTTCAAATTTGGCATGGAGGAACTTTAGCCCAATACACCCAGGCCCAAAATTTGCCCTGGAGGTTCTATGATTCAATAAACCCAAACCCTAAATTTGGCATGGAGCTACCTTGGTCCAATACACCTAAACCCCAAATTTGGCATGGAGGTTTTATGACTCAATAAACCCAGACTCCAAATTTGACATGGAGGTAGGTACCATAGCTCAATACACCGATACATACCTCTTAAAAAATTCCCGATTTGGTCACCATTCCAATTTTATGTGGTCACAGGTGAAACGCTACAGATCACACGTTTTGCTATTCCCTTGAATTTAAGTGGATAGAGATGAAATTTGGTGCAATCGTGCTTTCAAACAGCCCATACAAGGATGAATAAAAACAATTTCGGACTAGACTCATTTTTGGGATTATGGAGGGGTCAAAGGTCAAAATCTGTCACAAAGTTTAGGTTTTTGGCTTGCCATGCCTCTGTATTTCATCCAATCCAGTCAATAATTGGCTAAATGAAGCCTTTACAGTCCCTACAGGTTGAAGTAGACAAACACAAGTCTTGTGCTTTTCTTTAGACGCCACGCAGTCAAAGGTCAACATCTGATGTGAAATGAAGGTTTCTGGCCTAAAAAGCATTTCGATTTCAACCAATCCAGGCTACTCTTGGCACAACAATCACCATGCCACATGGTGCACATACACATCAACGCAGGTAGACATTTGTCTGGTGCCCTCTTTTGGATGTCATGGGGTCAAAGATCAACAATGGTTATGCTAAGTTCAGTTTGTTTGGCAGGCCAAGCCATTAATTTTTTTTAGCCAATGTAGACAAGATCTGCACAAACATTCACTGCCAGGGTCCCTACAGAATCCTACAGAACAAAAAGCAGGTAGATATTGATCTGGAAGTCAAAGGTCAAAATTGGTTATGAAATTCAGGATTTTTTGCTGAGTTTATATATTTATATTGTTGTGGTTTTGAGAACCCACACTCTTGTAAATATGACATCATTAAAGGTTAAAGGTAGCACCCCATAGATAGGCCACAAGCAACACATAGGTCACCATAGGACTTCAGTTATTTCATTAGTATGTGTAATGTGTATAGATAAGGCCATGTTTCCAATAGTTGAATCTGCGTTGTGTCAATCAAATAAGGAGTAGGCCCCATTCCGTCCATTTTGACAGCCTCCCTCTCCAAGCGATGCCATTACGCGCCCTCCTGTCTGTACCCCACGGCCCTCCCAATTTGGTACACTCCTCGGCCAGCAGCAGCAGCCTTCGCTGCCCGTGAGCTTGCTCAACGCCACCATAAGCCACGAGGTGAGGCCCGGAAAAAGGGGGGGGGGAGCACAAGAATGGAGGTGTGGCCACGTCAACCCACCATCAGGGTGGGGCCGGTAAGCGATGACCAGCCAACCAGGGCTGAAGTAAGATCGCCTGATAGGCGTGGCTTTTGGGCTGGTGGAGCGATCGCTGGTTCACTTATAAAAGCGCGAACGCAAAGCCCTTTCACAGGACTTACCAGGGGACTTATGCAGCGGCGCTCATTAAAGAGGACTTGTGGGTACATGCGCTTGGCAACAGGACTGATGAGAAGAGCTCGCCTTGAGAGGACTCGTTGAAAAATTGGTGTTGACAGGATGTATTGGGAGAGCGCACATTACAACAAACTCAGGGTACATGCGCTTGATCAGAGAGGGCTTGTTGGCATTGGGAGCTCAAAGCAGGACCTTGGAGAGGGGGCGTTTGGCGCGAGTGTGCAACTATTATGTGCGCTAGTACCAGCCTTTCCCCCCGTCATTATAACTGTCCGTTCGCGTTACACTGAAGAGCTGCCTGCCGGGTTTCGTCCGCTGGACCGGAGCCTGGACCGGAACCGGATTGGAGCCTGGACGCGCTGGTGACCATCAACCTGTTCCACCCTACCATCTACAATCCCCGTGTGAGTGTGTATGTGAGACGGGCACGTTTGTCCAGGGAATATGATAAGACTGTTTAAGGCTGCCCTGTGTAACTGCTTCTTCCTCTTCCTTGTACTTTCCCTTCTTTCGTTTCCTCTTTACTTTGTACATAATTAATAAACCCACCTGTTCTTCCTATTCTCCTGGTTTCCTCTTATCCGATCGCATCAGTCTTTTCTCTCATTGGGTAAGCGTGGCACGATCGGAACCACCATAATCGGGTCTAGTCCTTGTTAACGGCCCGAATCGCGGCTCGCTTCACTCGGCGTGTCCACTAACGCCGTAGTTCGGGCGGGAGTTATTTCCTTGCTTCATGGTCGGTGTTAGTAAATAGGTATTAGGACTAAGTCGACCAATAACCCTATTTAATACCGACCGGAAGGAACGTATAACTTCCGGGACTCGTGTCGGCCAGATAAAAGTACAAGGGGATTAACCCCCCCTTGATAAGGGGAGAGCCGACGTCCGAGATCCACAACAATATATTTCAGACATCTATATTACATCTATATTATAAGCGTCTATATTATAAGCATCTATATTATAAGCTAGTGACATCGTGAATATAGTGGCATTTATATTATAAGCGTGAAAGGTTGTCTGTTTGTTTGTTTGTTTGTTTGTTCTGAAACAGCGTCGCCATTTCTCAACGGATCTTCACCAAATTTGTCACGGGGGTCCCTCTGCACCACAGAATCACTGATAAACCAAAAAATTCCACCGCCCCTCACCGCCCCCCCCCCCCGGGGACCAAATTTGCCATTTCTCAACGGATCTTAACCAAATTTGTCATGGGGGTCCCTCTGCACCACAGAATCACTGATGAACCAAAAAATTCCACCGCTCCCCACCCCCACCCCCCCCCCCCCGGGGACCAAATTTGCCATTTCTCAATGGATCTTCACCACATATGGCACGAGGGTCCCCATGCACCACAGAATCACTCATGAACAAAAAAAAAAACCGACCACCCCCACCCCCACCCACACCGCCCGGGGACCAAATTTGACATTTCTGCACTGCCTCCAAATCAAAGCTATTTCATCCTCGGATACTCTCTCATGGAATGTTTCAGTAGGCGATTGTTCACAGCCATTTGCAATAATGTTTACAAATACTGGTATTTTCAGTACAAAAGGTAAGATGTAGTTATATTGATTTTGGTGTGTTTTTCAGTCAATGCGCATATTGTTTTTCACTCAGTGGTGTCATATACTACTCAACACTAACGTATGTTTTTCAGTCCATACGGATATTGTTCTTCACTCAGTGGTGTCATATACTACTCAACACTAACGTTTCAATACATTTGTGTTTTTCTCCTTTCTTACAGACAATCACTTCTCAGTAACTTCGTAAATGGGACCTAAGAGGCAACGTTCTGCAAGTGCAGATGCACATGCAATACAAGTACAACAAAAGAGACAAAGAGAGTCCTCAACAGAGAGAGAAGCTCGACTTACAGCCCAGCGAGCCAGACAGGCACAACTGAGATCAGCTCAAACTCCTGCTCAAACACAAGCGCGAATTGCTGCACAACAGACCAGACAGGCAGCACTCAGGGCTGCAGAAACTCCGACCCATACAACTTCTAGAAAAGCGGCTGATTTAGCCAGACATTCAGCAGCCAGGGCAGCAGAAACTCCAGTCCAGACAAGAGCACGACTTGATGCACACCACACCATGCAGACAGCAGTGAGAGCAAGCAAGTGGCAGAACAAGAGGCTTGCTGCCTTTCAATATGACTCCTCCATCAACTATGAAGGTGATTCTATTGTTCACATAGGTGGAATGTATGTCATCTGTAAACACTGTAGAGCAAAGAAGTGGAAGGCTGAATCACCTGGAATGTGTTGTGCTGGAGGCAAAGTGCTTCTCACACCCCTCACAGAACCACCTGAACCACTAAAGTCACTTTTAGCTGGCAGCAACAGAGACTCCCACCATTTCTTGGCAAACATACGAAAGTACAACTCCTGCTTTCAAATGACCTCATTTGGTACTACAAGCATTGTGCAGCAACAAGGATGGATGCCAACTTTTAAGGTTCAGGGACAGGTTTACCATTTGGCTGGTTCGCTTTTGCCCTTACCTAATGAAGACCCAAAGTTTCTTCAAATTTATTTCCTGGGTGATGAGCAGTAGCAGGTACAGCAGCGCTGCAGAAATATTACAACTGTCAGAGAGGAAATTGTGCTGGCCCTTCAGCAGATGCTCCATGCTCATAATAATTATGTTAAGAGTTTTCGCACTACTTTGCATAATCTAACACAGCCAAACTGGAAAGTAATCATCCATGCTGACAGAACTCCAACAGGACACCATCCACGGCGCTTTAATGCTCATACTGTTTCGGATGTGGCTGTCCTCATATCTGGACAAGAATTCAATCGGCAAGACATCATTCTCCAACAGCAAGATGACAAACTGATTCGTATTTCTGAAACTAATAAGGCCTATGATGCCTTGCAGTATCCTCTCATATTCTGGAAAGGTGAGGATGGATATCACTTTGAACACCAAAAACGTGATGGAAAAAAGGTGTCTGCCAATGACTTCTATTCCTACCGAATTATGGTCAGACAAATGGACAGTCATATTTTGCGATATGGTCAGCTCTTCCACCAATTCATTGTTGCCATGTATGCCAAGATTGCGTCTGAGCGATTGTGCTACATCAGACACAACCAGAAGAGATTAAGATTGGAAAGCTATGTTCACCTGAGAGATGCTGTTGCAAATGATGGTCATGCTGCCATTGCTGGACAGTTGGTTATACTGCCCTCTTTCTTCACAGGGGGTCCTCGCTACATGCATGAGTACACACAGGATGCCATGACTTATGTTCGCTACTAGGGTAGACCTGATCTGTTTATCACTTTTACCTGCAATCCTACATGGCCCGAGATCACAGCAGAACTTATGCTTGGTCAGACAGCCCAAGACAGGCATGATCTTCTTGCCAGAGTGTTTCGCCAGAAGGTTATTTCACTTATGAATCTCATCACAAAAGGTGCTGTTTTTGGAGATTGCAGATGTTACATGTACTCCATTGAATGGCAAAAGCGTGGATTGCCACACATCCACATTTTGGTCTGGCTTAAGGATAAGATTCGTCCATCTCAGGTAGATGATATCATCAGTGCAGAGATTCCAAATCCTACCGAGGACAAAGTATTGCACGAAGTAGTGGTGAAGCACATGCTCCATGGTCCCTGTGGTCACATCAACACTCATTCTCCTTGCATGAAAGCAGGAAAATGCACAAAACGATATGCCAGACCTCTTCTTACAGAAACTCAGACAGATCAGGATGGATATCCTTTGTACAGAAGAAGAAAGCCAGGTGATGGGGGCTTCACCACTACTGTCAGAGTGAAACAACAAGAAATTGTCATTGACAACCAGTGGGTGGTGCCCTTCAACCCTCTCCTTTCACGCATCTTCAAATCACACATCAATGTTGAAGCATGCTACTCAGTCAAGTCTATCAAGTATGTCTTGAAGTGCGTCAACAAAGGTACTGATCAGGCAGTCTTTGGTCTGCAGAGAGAGGAAACCAAAAGTGATGAGGTATCAGCATATCAGATGGGTCGTTACATCGGCAGTAATGAGGCTGTGTGGCGTATTCTCAACTTTCCCAATGATGAACGCCACCCCAGTGTTATGCATCTTGAGATCCATTTGGAAAATGGGGAAAGAGTTTACTTCACAGAAGAAACCGCGCTGCAGCGAGCCCAGCAGCCACCGAGGACCAAACTAACTGCATTGTTTGATTTGTGCAAACAGGATTCCTTTGCTGGAAGTCTTCTCTACTGTGAAGTGCCCAGATATTACACCTGGCAAGAAGGGAAAAAGGCATTTCGGCCAAGAAAGCAAGGTGCAACAATCCCTGGACACCCTCACGTCAGATCCAGTCAAGTGTTAGGTCGTGTCTACACTGTTCATCCCAGCAACTCTGAGTGCTTTTATCACAGACTCCTCCTGCACAACATTCATGGTCCAACCTCATTCCAGGATCTCAAGACAGTTACTGGATATGTCTGTGCAACATACTGTGAAGCTTGCCTGAGAAGAGGTCTCTTGGAAGATGATGCACACTGGAACAGTACCTTGGAAGAGGCTGCAGTCTCGCATTCTCCAAGCAAGATGAGGAGCCTCTTTGCTATCATTATCTGTGCCTGTTCACCATCCAATCCTGAGCAACTTTGGCATAATCACCAGGACAGCATGACAGAAGACATACTGTATCAAGCACAACAAGAGTCAAAAAACCCAAACCTGTAGTTTACCTCTGCCATGCACAACCAAGCATTGGTACTCATTGAAAATACTGTACAGTCCATGGCTGGCAAGGATCTTCAACAGTGTGGACTGCCTGCTCCTGTACGAACTGAACCTGCAACTCTCAGTCGAGAGATGCTTCAATTCTGACAAGGTACCAATGTCCTTGTTTTGATTTAAACGTGGTTGAAGGGGGTACGGAGGGACATGCTGCATTCATTTGCAAATGTGTGCAATTCTACAGTATACATATGAATGAATTAATTAATAAATGAATGAATGATCGTTTTAAGGCCATTTTTCCCCGCTAGAGTGGGGGTTAGCCTTACAGGCCCCATGACAATCATGGTTCCCTGTTTGAGGTCCATGTTTTACGGCCGGATGCCCTTCCTGCTGCCAACCCTGTTGGTCACCTCTTGCCACACACAGGGAATTACCAGTGAACTGGTACTCAATTTGCCGACCTCAGAAGGATGATCAGGCTGAGTCAACCCCCCTGGCATTAATTCAGCAATCAACCGGGATTCGAACCCAGGATCCTTGGTATCCCAAGCCAGCACCCTAACCGCTAAGGCTAAGCCAACACGAGTCCAGGATAGGGGATATTATTAGTACGGTATAAATATTGTTTTGTATATACGGTATTACGGTATTATTATAATATTAATGATTAATTCATGAAAAAACATTATAGTAAAATAATTCATATTGTTGTTAGTTTTGTTATTAGAAACAACCTTGGAAAAACGCCATGATAAGCTATCTAAACATGGATATATAATACCTTAACACGGATTTCACCCAAGGTGGAAAACCCCCTTGGGGAGAGGGGCAAATGAAGTCGCGACAACCTCCATCGTGCGACCCTTAGTCCTCCTGTGAAGTTTGGTTGAGATTGGATAAGAAGCGACCGAATATATCACGATCAGACAGACAGACACCAAATTGCGTATTTTAGCATGACGATAACATTCAATTTCAATATTTTATTCCTCGATCATAAACGGACGTTTACAGACAGACAGACGGACATTAAGCAATTGCTTAACTCCGCTTTTTGCTTTGCCTGTGCGGGGTAACAACAACAACAACAACAACAACCACCACAACAATGATGACGAATGCGACGTTGGTGACAATAATAACAGCAACGACACATCTTCTATTGAGATATTTAAATCGACAAAAATAACTGAAAATAATTATGATCATCTACCTGGATGTCAATCAAAGGAGAGTTTATCGACACGGCCAGAGATCATTTCAAAAATACCAAATGTGATAAGTGGATGATTAAACAGACTTGCCTGCAACACCTTCACACGGCTGAGAAGCAAATCAAATGAGGTACTTACCAAGGTGGTTTCTGAGAGGCTGAAGCCTTTTTGGCAAAAAATTTCTTTGTAGGCCTGAGCTGCTTCTTTAGTAATATCTGCAACCCAAAACTCCGTTGGACACTTTGCTACGCAAATCTTGAGGACGTATTTTGGGAAAGAAAGAGGGAAAGAGGGATGGGAATATTATCCATTGACATGTACAAGTTCGATTACATTTTCACTCCCTTTTCGACATAATGCATATCCTTTTTTTTTATTATCATCGATTCATTTGTCTAGAATCAAATCAGCTGGGATCATGGCAATAGCATGGTGTTGTTTATGGCCTAAAGTATGAAGACAAATACAAAAGTATTCTTGCAAAATTGCATTGATTATTTGTGTAACTACAGACGGAATTCCGATCTCCTCTGCCCTCCCACACTCTTTATGCTTCCTAACATATCATATCTCTTCCCTCCCCTTACCTCTGTATCTCCAAAACCTCCTTTCTCTACTTTCTCCATTCCTTTCACAATCCCCAATCCTCATTTCTCTCTCCAATCATCATTCCTTCTGTTTCTTTTCTCAATTTCACACTTCTCGATCCCCCACTTCCGATATGTATGCAATCAATATATTGGCTCTTGTACATATTTTACGGTTCTACCCCATCCAGAAAACTGTCAAAGTTTTGACTCTTTCTTTCTTTCTTTTTTCTCAATAAACTTTTTTTTTTTTTCTCTTTTCTTTTTTTTCTTTGACTCAAAGTTTCTGTCAAAACTTTCAAAGTTTTGTTTTCTACCCGTCAAACGGGTTTGGCAAGTTGCGAAGCATCCACGACAGCTAATCGTCCCTGGAAATTCTTGCCAGCTCTCACAGCAGAACCGTGTTACCATACAACAGGTGAAGTTTTCTGTGCGAGCGGATATCGTGCCGGCAGCCACGTGACGGATCGTATTCAATGGATGAGCGGAACCGACTCACGTGACCACGATCATATCTATTGCCCAACTATGTGTGAGGAAACAAGTTGCATTTTATACATGTAATCAGGCCAGGGCACATATAAACAGGTCAAATGCAGCACATATTTACAAGACAATCAAATATAGGGCAATGCTGTCTGGAACAGTGTTTGTCTGTCCTTCCGGTGTATGTACGTATGTACGTTCCTCACAAACGTCCACCAATCAGAGCTGAGGATCTACTGTGTTAACTCTCCTCTTCTTTGCTTTCAGGCTATGTCCCCTTGTCCTATCACTGTCTATTGTGCCGAATAATTATTCTGCATTTATTTTGTCTCTACATTTCATTATCTTAAACATCTCTAACATATCCCCTAGTAACCATATCCTTTCTGATGTATAAAACCCTGTCTCCTTCTGTAGCTCCTCATAGCTGAGTCTAGCTAGGCCCGGAAACAATCTCGTAGCCCTGCACTGAACAGTCTCTATGACAGTCATGTCCTTCCTGTGTTGTAGTGACCAAAACTGCAGACAATATTCTGGATGAGACCTCACGAAATTTCTATTAAATGTTTCTAAAGAAAAACCCTGTTTGCTTTACCTATATCTGCCTGGCATTGCCCTGTCTGGTTACCCTCTCTCCCCTCGTATCTATTAACACCCCCAGATCCTTCTCCTCGGTGACACGCCCCTTCAATCATGTAATCTCTATTTTCATTATTCCTACCCATCCCCAGCACCTTACATTTGTTTCGGTAAAATTTTGCCCAAACTTTGCAAATACTTTCCTGAATTTGATCACTAGCCCGTCTGCTATGTATCTATCCTACCTCCAAGCTTTGTGTCATCTGAAAATTTGGAAAGCCCACTCTTCACCTCACTGTCCAAATCATTGATGGAAATTAGGAATGACGAGAACGTAACTCGGTAGAGCGCAAACCTCCGCCAGGCTGAACAGGTTATATTTTGTATCCCACTGATATTCCGGATCAGGATTCGGACCTGAACCAAAATCTAATCGGCTTGTTATTGTCACCTAACCAACTTGTCCACCATGTTTAGTTGTAACTCGTCCATAACTTTTGAGATATCATGTTGTATGTCGCTTTTCACCCGATCTCTCAATGGCGAAGGATTACTTTAAAATTAAATAATTCTCGTATCCGAATCCATATTTAGATCTTCACCAAGATCGAATCAATTCGTCCTTGTCACACACCCAACCGGTCCACCAAGTTTTGTCCAAATCCGTCCTTAACTTTCTGAGATATCGTGCTATGTATCCGTTTTAGACCGATCACTCAATGGTGAAGAATCACTTAAAAATTAAATAATTCTCGTATCCGAATCCATATTCAGATCTTCACCAAAATCAAATCGATTAGTCCTTGTCACACACACAACCTGTCCACCAAGTTTCCTCTGAATCCGTCCTTAACTTTCTGAGATATCCTGCTATGTATCCGTTTCCGACCGATCACTCAATGGTGAAGAATCACTTAAAAATTAAATAATTCTCGTATCCGAATCCATATTCAGATCTTCACCAAAATCGAATCGATTAGTCCTTGTCACACACACAACCTCTCCACCAAGTTTCCTCTGAATCCGTCCACAACGTTTTGAGATAACCTGCTATATATTGTTTTTCGTCCTATCTCCCAATGGTGAAGAATCACTTTTTTAAAATCCTACTCGCCGAATCCGGATCTTCACCAAAATCGAATAATTTCGTCTGTGTCACATAATCTACTTCTCTGCCAAATTTTGTCCGAATCCGTCCACAACTTTTTGAGATATCCTGTTCACAGACAGACAGATACACAAACAGACGGGGGTGAAAACATAACCTCCATCCACCCTCGGTGGTGGAGGTAATAACGGTCCTAGTACTGACCCCTGAGGTAGCCCACTACCAACCTCCTCCCAGCAAGACATTCTCCTACTCACAGCCATTCTTTGCTTCCAATCACCAATCCAGTTAGCTACCTGACCAGCCACTCCACAAGCCCTCACCTTGGCCCACAACCTCGTCTGTGGTATGCCTTCTTGAAGTCCAGATATACAATGTCCACTGCCATTCCCTCATCCACCTGATCAGAAACTGTTTCATAGAACTTTTAAATATTTGTCAAACAAGACATACGTTTGATAAACCCATGATGACAGCCCTTAATTAGTTTGTATTTATTTAAATGGTTCCTCATGTGGTCCCGAATTAATGTCTCCAACAGGTCTATAGTTCCCCAACGAGACACACCTATTTATTGGGACATCCTGCCTGTTCAGTTCTCCCAGGACTAGATGGGTGTCTTACAAGAGACAGGAAGACTCCCATGTACAACAGAAATGCCACCATTACCGAAACGTCTTTATTGCGCAGATGTGCAGACCAATCCTGGCAAACGTATTATTCACGCATGCGCAGATGCAGCGTAGTGATAGATCACACATCCTCCTCTACAGTTAATTAACATCTTTTTTAACCCCCCCCCCCCCCCCCCCAATAACAAATTGAATTTGAAATTCTCCAGGAAAAGTCCATTGCTGATTAAAGTCACAACAATCTGGTTGTTTCGGTTTTCGATTCCTTTGTGCAGTGGGTACTACTTCCTGAAAGGCTCAGTAACAATGTCCATCTTGGAGCCCTGGATGCCGCCCACTTTGTAAGACTTTGTAAGTTGTTCTCTCGTGGAACAAGACCCATTGTCCGACCTCACACAAAAGTGTTAGGTAGGCCCTCTGTGCGGCAAACGGTTCTTGCAATTTGTCAAACGTGACCTCACTTGCCATTTTTGTATTGACATCTACTGAAATCCACTGAGTGCACATCACCAAGGATGAATAGGATCTTTCCTTGGACTGGAACTACATAATCTACATTTATGTGCGACCATGGTTGCTTGGGGTACTCCCAAGGGAGCAGTGGTGCTTTGGAAGGAAGTTTCTGGTACACCTGACATTCATGACACGCTTTGACTTTTTGCTCTAAGTCCATGTCCATTCGACACCACCACATACAGCTTTGCGCCAAACAATACCCATGTGGCCCTCGTGCAACATGTCAACCATCTGACATCAATGTTGAGGTGGCAGTTCACCCATGCTCCCCAAAGTACACACCCCACATGAACACTCAGTTCATGTTTATGAGTAATGAATGGTTTGAACTCTTCCTGTGGCACTGTGCTTGGCCAACCCCTGAGGACACACTCATGGACGCATGAGAGGACAAGATCCCTGACTGTCATCAGCCATACCACTGTAGGGGTGATCAGTGAAATCTCCATGGTGTCCATCAAGAAAGTCACTTCTCCAGGAATCAGACCCAGTCAGTGCATGTGGAAGATAGCTCAGGGCCTCAACCCTGAGGGTTATTCTAAAGGGTAATTTGAAAGGGTTCTAAAGGATAATTCTAATAGGTACTAAAGAGTAATTCTAAAGGGTAATTCTAAAGGATTCCAAAAATTAATTCTAGAGGTAATTCTCAAGGGTTCTAAAGTGTAATTCTAAAGGGTTCAAAAGGGTAATTCTAGAGGGTTCTAAAGGGTAATTCTCAAGGGTTCTACAGGGTAATTCTAAAGGGTAATTATAAAGGGTTCTAAAGAGTAATTCTAAAGGGCAATTCTAAAGGGTTCTAAAGAGTAATTCTAAAGGGTTCTAAAAGTCAATTCTAAAGGGTTCTAAAGGGTAATTATAATGGGTTCTAAAGGGTAATTATAATGGGTAATTCACGAGGGTTCTAAAGGGTAATTATAAAGGGTAATTATAAAGGGTTCTAAAAGATTATTCAAAAGGGGTTTAAAGAGTAATTCTAAAGGGTTCTAAAGAGTAATTCTAAAGGTTTCTAAAGGGTCATTCTAAAGGGTCATTCTAAAGGGTAATTCTAATGGGTTCTAAAGGGTAATTCTATTGGGTTATAAAGGGTAATTATAATGGGTTCTAAAGGGCAATTCTAAAGGGTTCTAAAGGGTAATTCTAAAGGGCAATTCTAAAGGGTTCTAAAGAGTTTTAAAGGGGTATTATAAAGGGTTCTAAAGAGTAATTATATAGGGTTCTATAGGGTGATTCTAAAGGGTTCTAATGAGTCATTCTAAAGGGTTCTAAATGGTAATTATAATGGGTTCTAAAGGGTAATTATAATGGGTTATAAAGGGTAATTCTGAAGGGTAATTCTCGAGGGTTCTAAAGGTCAATTCTAAAGGGTTCTAAAGGTCAATTCTAAAGGGTTCTAAAGGGTAATTATAATGGGTTCTAAAGGGTAATTATAATGGGTAATTCACGAGGGTTCTAAAGGGTAATTATAAAGGGTAATTATAAAGGGTTCTAAAAGATTATTCAAAAGGGGTTTAAAGAGTAATTCTAAAGGGTTCTGAAGAGTAATTCTAAAGGTTTCTAAAGGGTCATTCTAAAGGGTAATTCTAAAGGGTCATTCTAAAGGGTAATTCTAATGGGTTCTAAAGGGTAATTCTATTGGGTTATAAAGGGTAATTATAATGGGTTCTAAAGGGCAATTCTAAAGGGTTCTAAAGGGTAATTCTAAAGGGCAATTCTAAAGGGTTCTAAAGAGTTTTAAAGGGGTATTATAAAGGGTTCTAAAGAGTAATTATATAGGGTTCTATAGGGTGATTCTAAAGGGTTCTAATGAGTCATTCTAAAGGGTTCTAAATGGTAATTCTAAAGGGTTCTAAAGAGCAATTGTAAAGGGTTATAAAAGTTAATTCTAAAGGGTTCTAAAGAATAATTCTAAAGGATAATTCTAATAGGTACTAAAGGGTAATTGTACAGGGTAATTCTAGAGTGTTGTAAATGGTAATTATAAAGGGTGATTCTAAAGGGTTCTAAAAGATAATTCAAAAGGGTTTTAAAGAGTAATTCTAAAGGGTTCTAAAAGATAATTCATAAGGGTTTTAAAGAGTAATTCTAAAGGGTTCTAAAAGACAATTCAAAAGTGTTTTAAACAGTAATTCTAAAGGGTTCTAAAAGATAATTCAAAAGTGTTTTAAAGAGTAATTCTAAAGGGTTCTAAAAGATAATTCATAAGGGTTTTAAAGAGTAATTCTAAAGGGTTCTAAAAGACAATTCAAAAGTGTTTTAAAGAGTAATTCTAAAGGGTTCTAAAAGATAATTCAAAAGGGTTTTACAGAGTAATTCTAAAGGGTTCTAAAAGATAATTCATAAGGGTTTTAAAGAGTAATTCTAAAGGGTTCTAAAAGATAATTCAAAAGTGTTTTAAAGAGTAATTCTAAAGGGTTCTAAAAGATAATTCAAAAGGGTTTTAAAGAGTAATTCTAAAGGGTTCTAAAAGATAATTCAAAAGTGTTTTAAAGAGTAATTCTAAAGGGTTCTAAAAGATAATTCATAAGGGTTTTAAAGAGTAATTCTAAAGGGTTCTAAAAGACAATTCAAAAGTGTTTTAAAGAGTAATTCTAAAGGGTTCTAAAAGATAATTCAAAAGGGTTTTACAGAGTAATTCTAAAGGGTTCTAAAAGATAATTCATAAGGGTTTTAAAGAGTAATTCTAAAGGGTTCTAAAAGATAATTCAAAAGGGTTTTAAAGAGTAATTCTAAAGGGTTCTAAAAGATAATTCAAAAGTGTTTTAAAGAGTAATTCTAAAGGGTTCTAAAAGATAATTCAAAAGGGTTTTAAAGAGTAATTCTAAAGGGTTCTAAAAGATAATTCAAAAGTGTTTTAAAGAGTAATTCTAAAGGGTTCTAAAAGATAATTCAAAAGGGTTTTAAAGAGTAATTCTAAAGGGTTCTAAAAGATAATTCATAAGGGGTTTAAAGAGTAATTCTAAAGGGTTCTAAAAGATAATTCAAAAGGGTTTTAAAGAGTAATTCTAAAGGGTTCTAAAAGATAATTCATAAGGGGTTTAAAGAGTAATTCTAAAGGGTTCTAAAAGATAATTCAAAAGGGTTTTACAGAGTAATTCTAAAGGGTTCTAAAAGATAATTCATAAGGGGTTTAAAGAGTAATTCTAAAGGGTTCTAAAAGATAATTCATAAGGGGTTTAAAGAGTAATTCTAAAGGGTTCTAAAAGATAATTCAAAAGGGTTTTAAAGAGTAATTCTAACGGGTTCTAAAAGATAATTCATAAGGGGTTTAAAGAGTAATTCTAAAGGGTTCTAAAAGATAATTCATAAGGGGTTTAAAGAGTAATTCTAAAGGGTTCTAAAAGATAATTCAAAAGGGTTTTACAGAGTAATTCAAAAGGGTTTTACAGAGTAATTCTAAAGGGTTCTAAAAGATAATTCAAAAGTGTTTTAAAGAGTAATTCTAAAGGGTTCTAAAAGATAATTCAAAAGGGTTTTAAAGAGTAATTCTAAAGGGTTCTAAAAGATAATTCATAAGGGGTTTAAAGAGTAATTCTAAAGGGTTCTAAAAGATAATTCATAAGGGGTTTAAAGAGTAATTCTAAAGGGTTCTAAAAGATAATTCAAAAGTGTTTTAAAGAGTAATTCTAAAGGGTTCTAAAAGATAATTCAAAAGGGTTTTACAGAGTAATTCTAAAGGGTTCTAAAAGATAATTCAAAAGGGTTTTAAAGAGTAATTCTAAAGGGTTCTAAAAGATCATTCAAAAGGGTTTTACAGAGTAATTCTAAAGGGTTCTAAAAAATCATTCAAAAGGGTTTTACAGAGTAATTCTAAAGGGTTCTAAAAGATAATTCAAAAGGGTTTTAAAGAGTAATTCTAAAGGGTTCTAAAAGATAATTCAAAAGTGTTTTAAAGAGTAATTCTAAAGGGTTCTATAAGATCATTCAAAAGGGTTTTACAGAGTAATTCTAAAGGGTTCTATAAGATCATTCAAAAGGGTTTTAAACAGTAATTCTAAAGGGTTCTAAAAGATAATTCAAAAGTGTTTTAAAGAGTAATTCTAAAGGGTTCTAAAAGATAATTTAAAAGGGTTTTACAGAGTAATTCTAAAGGGTTCTAAAAGATAATTCAAAAGTGTTTTAAAGAGTAATTCTAAAGGGTTCTATAAGATCATTCAAAAGTGTTTTAAAGAGTAATTCTAAAGGGTTCTAAAAGATAATTCAAAAGTGTTTTAAAGAGTAATTCTAAAGGGTTCTATAAGATCATTCAAAAGGGTTTTAAAGTGTAATTCTAAAGGGTTCTAAAAGATAATTCAAAAGGGTTTTACAGAGTAATTCTAAAGGGTTCTAAAAGATAATTCAAAAGTGTTTTAAAGAGTAATTCTAAAGGGTTCTATAAGATCATTCAAAAGGGTTTTACAGAGTAATTCTAAAGGGTTCTATAAGATCATTCAAAAGGGTTTTAAAGTGTAATTCTAAAGGGTTCTAAAAGATCATTCAAAAGGGTTTTACAGAGTAATTCTAAAGGGTTCTAAAAGATCATTCAAAAGGGTTTTAAAGAGTAATTCTAAAGGGTTCTAAAAGATCATTCAAAAGGGTTTTACAGAGTAATTCTAAAGGGTTCTAAAAGATCATTCAAAAGGGTTTTACAGAGTAATTCTAAAGGGTTCTAAAAGATAATTCAAAAGGGTTTTACAGAGTAATTCTAAAGGGTTCTAAAAGATCATTCAAAAGGGTTTTACAGAGTAATTCTAAAGGGTTCTAAAAGATCATTCAAAAGGGTTTTACAGAGTAATTCTAAAGGGTTCTAAAAGATAATTCAAAAGGGTTTTACAGAGTAATTCTAAAGGGTTCGAAAAGATAATTCAAAAGGGTTTTACAGAGTAATTCTAAAGGGTTCGAAAAGATAATTCAAAAGGGTTTTAAAGAGTAATTCTAAAGGGTTCTAAAAGATAATTCAAAAGGGTTTTACAGAGTAATTCTAAAGGGTTCTAAAAGATAATTCAAAGTGTTTTAAAGAGTAATTCTAAAGGGTTCTAAAAGATAATTCAAAAGGGTTTTACAGAGTAATTCTAAAGGGTTCTAAAAGATAATTCAAAAGGGTTTTAAAGAGTAATTCTAAAGGGTTCTAAAAGATAATTCAAAAGGGTTTTAAAGAGTAATTCTAAAGGGTTCTAAAAGATAATTCAAAAGTGTTTTAAAGAGTAATTCTAAAGGGTTCTAAAAGATAATTCAAAAGGGTTTTAAAGAGTAATTCTAAAGGGTTCTAAAAGATAATTCAAAAGGGTTTTAAAGAGTAATTCTAAAGGGTTCTAAAAGATAATTCAAAAGGGTTTTAAAGAGTAATTCTAACGGGTTCTAAAAGATAATTCAAAAGGGTTTTAAAGGGTAATTTTGAAGGGTTCTAAAGGGTAATTTTAATGCGTTCTAAAGGGTAATTCAAAAGGATCTTAAAGGGTAATTCCATAGAGTTATAAAGAGTTTCCATCCTTTCTTGGGTTTGTCTATTTCATATTAAAATTGACAAACTTAAACCGGTTCTGTCGGACATGGGTGTGATTGTTTTGGACACCGTTGACAAGGTTAATCTGCCTTTGATGCAATTGTATTGCTATCAGGAGTCTATTAAAACTTTAATTGCTATTACTAAGGAAGAGCCTGTCCTTATGGCTGGATTAATGACCCCAGAATTTGAGCATTTTATTATGTTTTGGTATACCCCACTTCCACCAGGTGGGGCTATACATCAGGGGGTGTGGATCGCGATTGAAAAGTGGGGGCGACATTTTCTGGGAAAATTATTTTGAAGTGGCTATGAAGAAGATGATTATGTTTTTTGTCATTTTCCAAAAAAAAAGGAATTTTCATCTTGTGACAAATCTGCGACAGCAGCACACAAAGGGTTAAAAGTTTGGACAGCATCACTGAACTACAAAATTGACAGAACAAAAATAGCCCGTTTGTAATTCCTCTTTTCAGACAGTAAGACAGGGCCTGTGTGGATTGTACAGAGCAACGCGTTTTTTGTTATATTCGAGTAGAAAGTGCGGGGGGGGGGGCATAATCCTCCCTTGTCAAAAAAGTGGGGGCGGGGGTCCTTACACATTTAAAGTGAGAGAATTTGGGGAATCCCCCACCCTGAACCCCCAATACTTTGTTTTTTACCACCTACAACATTCCTGTGTTGTACAACCACCAGTTTTATTCTCATTTCATCGAGCGGATCAGAAGTCAAACAAAAACAAACACACAGACAGACAATCCTTTGTTTTCACTGACGTCACAGTTACCCATCTCGCATTGCGCGGCGGCCATTTTGATACCCAAGCTAATCTGTCAGTGTGCGCTGATATTGATTTGTTGCATTGATTTATGGTGAATGCAGATCGCAAAAAGTCTGTTTTATAAAGTAATTTTGTTTGTTTTGTCACGTTCATGTGGAGTGTGGTGCCATCTAGTTTATATTACGTATTGTTGCCTAACAAACACAGAACATTCGGTTTAAGTTTGCCGTGGACCAGTGAACTGGTGAACACCTGGGCAGTGGGTCAACCTGCAACCAACTACCTGTAGAACAGACTTGGAGTGTACGTAAGGATACGGTAGATCCAGGCTTGAGTATGGCTAGCAGTGCGAGTGCCAACCTTGGCTACCAAGAGACGCTCCCCCCGGACGTTCTTGTTCGTTACAAAGAGAAGATTTCTGTCATTGGGTGTGACCCTTATGGTCTATCAAATGATCAATTTGAGAAGAATGTGAGCAAGTGGCCTCAGGTGACCCACATCGACGTGATCAACTACCTGTTGTTCAGCAAATCGGCCTATACCAAAGATGAGTTGAAGAAGTATAAATCCCTCGAGGCATACAGGTTGTACCAAGATGGATGGGTGCGACAAATCCTACACAAAGAACTGAATGACGTCCACTTGATTCGATCCAAGGTATTAATATATTAAACAAACATGTATTTTTTAAAGCTGCTTGTGTTAATGTTATGGACCTGATTGATTAAGTGCCCTCCATTTGTTCAAAAACCACTGCAGTTTTAAGCTGTGCATGCATGTGTGCATACTTTGTAGACATGTGACGCACAGTGCGAAGTGAGTGCCGCCATGTGTGCTTTGTGCGTATGGCCATAAGTCATCACCTATATATTTGTATGATTATACAATGAAACATGTTCTTACTTACTGTTAACAAAATGCTCGGAGCAGACAGGTGTGCGATCCCACTGTGATTCTGTTTCGATGTCACTGCGATTGATGGCAGCCTTCCACAAACGCCGCCTCTCTTCACTTAAATTTCTTGTTTCCTCACCCTGATTCAGTAGAAGTTTGGGCGTTTTGTAAAACTTAACTCCTGGCCTAACGCCTGGCCTGTTTGAACAACGAAATACGCCGCAAATTGGCATGACTGGTCGTGAACAAAAACTATTTAATGTGAATCCGCTGACGACGTTGTTCGAGAGGGTATCAAAATGGCCGAGGTGTCCCAGGGTGCCCTGCGCTCGTGCTCCGATGACGTCACAAGAAAACAAGCATTCCATTGCACGGTCGGCGCGTGCTGGGCTTTGTGTGTCTACAGAAGGCGATTTGATTGGTTATTGTTCAGGCTACTTGCCCACCTGCATCATTTGTCACAATATTCGATCCGATTGTGGAATCGTCTCCCTGTGTACTGTGTCTTGTCCTCCCTGAATTGCCTTTCAAATGCGCTGCCTACCTGATATGCGCACCCATACATATCCACCATCTTTTCTAGACACACTGATTCTTTCTCATTGTGTTCCTCTCTTGACCATTGCTTCTCGTGTTTGTGTTGTTCCTCGTTTTCTCCCCCTTTGCTGCCCTTTGTTATTTATCTCCTCCATAAGCCTAAACCCTCATCTATACCATGACAATATGCTGAATGTTGGAATATTAAAGTATTCAAGGAAAAGCATGACAATCCCGTAAGTTCTTTGAGCATCAATGCAAGGGAAAGTGGTCATCATGCATTAACAAGTGACCTTTGGAGATTGGTGGGAAACACACCTGCCTGGTTGGGCATTGCATACCAACAAGGATCGTTGTCCCCAAACACTTTATCATGTTGGTGTAGTACAGGTATGGACGGTCACTGAGGAACAGGGAGGTAGACATGACATTGTGAACTCGCATTCCACACTTTAATAATGTGATTATTTTGCCATTTCATCTCTGGTTGAAATAGGGACAGGAACATAATTCTTCAAACATCCCTTACTTCATCAAAATACAATAGTTTCAAATATATATTGAGACTTGGCATTTTTACCCATCACTTTTCTGACTGATTCAATCAAAAGATAACATGTCGTACTTCCCAAACATTCTGCTCGATTCACCCTACTATTTGCCTGAGGTCATCTTCCATCTGCTGGAAGTCCGCTAACATCACCTTAGTGGCGTGGGCCAGGGATGTAATCCTGCCGGAGCACACCAGACTATATACAGTCACGTGGAAAAGTAAGTACACCCCATGTAAAGTTTTGACTTTTTCAACATATTTCAACATACAGCTATTTGGTCTTCATTTCAACAATATTGATAGGTAAAGGTGATATAATAAAACAAATATCATGAAACATTTACATTTTGTAGTCCATTGTATAATTTAAATAAACATAAATGCAAATTCCGCATGTGGAAAAAGTAAGTACACCCTTGGCTCTAATAGGTGGTATTTTGGCAGAAACAACCTCAAGTAGGCGTTTCTTATAACTGTCTACCAGTCTCTGACATCGACTGGGAGAAATTTTTGCCCACTCCTCCATGCAGAATTATTTCAGCTGTGCGATGTTTGAGGGGTTTCTTGCATGCACAGCTCGTTTCAAATCCCACACAACATCTCAATGGAATTTAGATCCGGGCTTTGACTTGGCCATTCCAGAACCCTCCATTTCTTTCTTTTCAGCCATTCCTTGGTGGATTTACTGGTATGTTTAAGGTCATTGTCATGTTCCAAGGTCCACATTCGGTTGAGCTTCAACTTTCCGACAGATGACCTCACATTATCCTCAAGCAACCTCTGGTACAATGAAGAATTCATAGTGGATTCTATGATGGTGAGCTGCCCAGGCCCTGATGCAGCAAAGCTGCCCCAAACCATAATATTTCCACCACCATGCTTTACAGTTGGTATCAGGTTCTTGTGGTCAAATGCTGTCTTTGGTTTTCGCCAAACATGTCTTCTGGTACTGTGGCCAAATAGCTCTACCTTTGACTCATCTGTCCAGAGCACATTGTTCCAGAAGTGCTGGTCTTTGCCTAGGTGTTCATTGGCAAACTTTAGTCTTGCCATGATGTTCTTTCTGGACAGCAAAGGTTTCCTCCTGGCACACCTCCCATGTAGATCAAATTTGTGCAGCCTCTTTCTAAAGGTAGACTCGTGCACTTTGACATCAACAGTGGCAAGAGCTACCTGTAGGTCCCGTGATGACATTCTGGGGTTCTTAGAGACTTCTTTCAGCATCTTGCGGTCTGCTCTCAGGCTGAACTTGCTGGGGCGGCCTGGCCTGAACAAGTTGGTAGTTGTTCGGAATCTTCTCCACTTGTAGATGATCTTCCGGACAGTCGAATGATTGATTTCAAATTGTTTGGAGATCTTTTTAAATCCCTTCCCAGACTCGTAGGCATCTATAACCTTCTTTCTGAAGGCATCAGAGAGCTATTTTGATATAGGCATGGTGACGCCGCACACTTCAACAACAAAGAGCAAACCAAACTAAATGCTTGAGGTTTAAAGAAGACAGGTTCCTCCAAGATCCTCTCTAACGATGTTCTAATCATTTGCACCTGAGCTGGTGCACCTGATTCTAATTTTAGGTATTTTAAGGAGTGATAAATGTGGGGGTGTACTTACTTTTTCCACATGCGAAATTTGCATTTATGTTTATTTAAATTATACAATGGACTACAAAATGTAAATGTTTCATGATATTTGTTATATTATATCACCTTTATCTATCAATATTGTTGAAATGAAGATCAAATAGCTGTATGTTGAAATATGTTTAAAAGGTCATAACTTTACATGGGGTGTACTTACTTTTTCACGTGACTGTATATAATAAATTTATTAATAATAAACACCCACGTTCAAGGTAGTTTGAGTTATTGTGCTTTGTGTGCTTTCATGGCCAAATAATAGGGATCGAACCTTGGATATGTCGATATGTTTAACACTTTGTCTAGGCAGCGATATTATAACAATACAGGGTGTGGGCAATACAGACCCGGATGAATTGCTGAATACAACAAGGCCCAGAAGGGAGACAAACTTTCCAACCATTTTATATCTGGATTTCATGAATTATTTTATGTTTACAAAAAGTATTTACACCATGGAAGATGTTATGACATGGAAAAGTTTAGATGTCTACAACTAGTCGAAGTGTGGGTGGATCAGTGATGTGGCTGTTCTTGCGAATAATGACTATCATGTGGTACGAGCAAAGGAAGGCCTGTAATACATCAACGACAAGGACTCATGTTGACAGAACAATTATTATGAATGATGTTTGCACTGTATGTTAACATCATGCTTACCTGCTCTGACATCTCCTTCAGGTTGTTCATCCGGCCCCAAAGCTTTTTATCTTCTTTCGTCAAAACCAAGAAATAAACCAACTGAACAAATTGTGCTAGCAGATCGGAGCCCCAGCTTAACGTTCATCCATGGGACCAGACTAGACAACTTAGAGGCGAATGTACCTCTAGGCCATTCTGCCAGACCTCACCACATGGTAATAAATAAATAAATAAAAATTCTTTATTTCTCAAAATACATAGTTTTGTTTTGAAAATGGTGACTTTTTATGAAAGGGGATTCTGGTGTGTGTGTGTGTGTGTGTGTGTGTGTGTGTGTGTGTGTGTGTGTGTGAGTGAGATCCGAGACCTACTAGGTCTCATAGTATTTACCTCCATTGTGTGTGTGTCGTTGCTCGTTAGCTCCATAATTTGGTTTTTAGAAGGTGGAACGGAGTCCTCCCTGGACTCTAAAGCCCCAGTCATACCAGATTTGAGTGGCCACGAATCGCCCCGATCACCCCCGATCATCCAGGAATCGCCAGGACCCCAATACGATCTGGCCAAGAATGTCGCCCCGATCTTAGGTCGTGGCGATTCGTGGCCTGAAAATGGCCGGTATGACTGGGGCTTAAAGTATCCACGCCCCTCCCCCTCCGCCCCCCCCCCCTCCCACCGCTTCAGTGAAGGATTGTGACTCATGGGCTAAGTTGTGAAGCTTTGCCTTATAGGTGACTCGTGCTTTCTGTTTCTACCTTCCAGAACCTCCACCTGTCTGAATGACTATGTCCCACCATCTTTTAAAAGCCATTGGTGTATCATCCTTGGTCTTGGGCATCTATAATGATTCGTTCTCCATCACAGTTGAGTTGACCTCTTCTTAGCTATTCCAGTGATCCTTCTTTGTCTGTCCCCAATTTGTCTAACTCCTTTTCATATTTCCCTGCTCTTTTGTTTTTCTCCCAGTTATCACTATATATCTGCTGGTATTTCATCTTGTATTTTTCTTTTGCCTTTTTTGCAATCGTTGGAGCCGTATTCATTGCTGTATCAGGTTGGTGCGTGACATCTTCCAATTGCACCTGTTTTTGGGGAAAAAATTGGAAAGTGAGGGAGAGATACCTTTTCTGGCTTGTTGTGTTCATGCATGTACACAAATTGTATTCGATTCGAATTTTTTTTTGTAGGCTTCCCCAGATCTGTGCCTCGGCACAATCCTGTCTCTGAGCTCTGTAGGCAGTTCCTCTGACCTCATGGCTTGGTTTTTGCTCTGATATGCATCGTCAGCTGTGAGACCTTATATATACAGGTGTGTGCCTTTCCAAATCATGTCCAATCAATTGAATTTACCACAGGTGGACTCCAATCAAGGTGTAGAAACATCTCAAAGATGATCAAGAGAAATGGGAAGCACCTGAGCTAAATTTCAAGTGTCATAGCAAAGGGTATGAATACTTATGTCAATGTGATATTTCAGTTTTTTCTTTTTAATAAATTTGCAAAACTTTCTGACATCCTGTTTTCTCTTTGTCATTATGGGGTATTGAGTGTAGATTGATGAGGGAAAAGATGAATTTAAACGATTTCAGCATAAGGCTGCAACATAACAAAATGTGAAAAAAGTGAAGGGGTCTGAATACTTTCTGAATGCACTATATATATATATATACCCTGCAAAAAAAGAAACGCAAAAGTAGTAAAATCGTAAATATCTGACAGAGTGTTGCCGATATCCTTACAAAATTAATACCAAAAATGAATCGGTCATTTCTGCATGGATTGGGATTGATTTGTGTGGAAAGAATGAGGTACTGCAGAAATTTGGCGAAAAGATGGAACAATCGCAAAAACACAACCAGGTGAGAGCCTGGCACCGAAACACACCAACATGACATGCACGTGCAACATCACTTGTGGGGCTATAAAAACGTTGCGTTTTCATTTGCATGCCATCACAATCTTACAGCAAGTGAACAGCGGAAACATGCCACGACTGACGGAAGCCCAACGCAACAACGCCATCCGCCGACTGCAGACAGGCGAAGCATCTTCGGCCGTAGCCAGGTTTTTCCACGTAGCACCAAGCACCATTACAAGACTGCGGAACCGTTATCAGACACACGGGACAACACGTGACCTTCCCAGATCCGGTCGACCACGTATCACTACTCGAGCACATGACAGATTCATACGGCGACGTCACTTACGTGAAAGAACCACCACGGCCACCTCTACAACTGCGGCGATGCCAGGATTGCGTAGGATATCGGCCCAGATAGTGAGGAACCGTTGACGCGCTGAAGGTATTCGCGCTGGACGACCAGTTCGAGGTGTCATTTCGACGGACCTGCATCGTCGACTGCGACGTCAATGGTGTCAAGGTCACACAGTATGGCCACAACTGCGATGGAGACAAGTTTGGTTTCGTGACGCGTCACGTTTTATGCTTCGCCGTGCGGATGGGAGACGTCGTGTTTACAGGCGTCGCGGGGAACGTGTTGCCCGAAACTGCATACAGGAAGTGGACAGATTTGGTGGTGGAAGTGTGATGATGTGGGCAGCCATCTCCTACACTGGTAGAACAGACTTGGTGCACGTTCAAGGGAATTTAACGGCACAACGTTACACGGATGAGATTCTTCGGCCACACGTCCTTCCCATTATGCAACAAGCGAACGTCATTTTCCAACAAGACAACGCCCGACCTCACACGGCAAGACTGACAAAAGCCTTTTTGAAGAATCACAACATCTAGGTCCTGCCATGGCCCTCCAGGTCTCCAGATTTAAACCCAATCGAACATTTATGGGATGCACTGGATCAACGACTGCGAGCACGTCAGCAACAACCACAGAACCTCCGACAGTTGGCACAAGCACTGCAGGCAGAGTGGGTGAACATTCACCAGGCCACAATTCGGGATCCGATTGCTTCCATGGGACGACGATGCCAGTCAGTTTTGGACTCTAATGGTGGCCATACAAGATATTGAGCACAGATGACCCTCACCTTGAAAATCTACTGTTCCATGTGTGCCATATGGAACCTGGGTCAATGAGAATGATGTGTGCCAATTTTGAACAATCGATTACCATCTGTTGATTATTTATATGATATATAAAATATACATCTAAAATCACTTTTACGTTTCTTTTTTTGCAGTTTTTGCAGGGTATATATATATATATATTTGTATACAGAATCGAGGCTCGTGTACGAGCGAACACATTGAACATGAAAACATGCGCACACACATAAAACATGCAATGAAAGGAGTGGGAGACAAGAGGGGGAGAGAGAGAGGGAAGAACACAAGCACAACAACAGCAGAGAACAGGGACGTCGGTAGATCTGTGGAAGGGGGAGGGCTAGGGGAGGAGGGAGGTGTACATGGTGTAAAGCAAATGAACACTTCTACGAATTTCAGGAAAGAAGTTGGGGATTTAAAGAGGTGGATTTGGGGTGCCTTAACGGGGGCAGAAAAGATCAAGGTTTTGTATGGGGGAAGAAAAGAGATGGTGGTGAACAGCTGTTTAAAGACCTGGAGGGAGGAGAGGGATTGAAGAGAGTGTGATAGTTTGTTCCAGAGGCGGGAGAAAAGAGGAATGAAAGAGTGAAGGTGAGCAGAGAGTCTTGATTTTGGCATGGAGAGATCATGGCAGTTAGTGAGACCCAAAAGCTTGAGTGAAAGAACTTCTTCAAGAAGATTGTTCAGAAAATAGATGGGAGGGTTGTCCAGATGGTGTTTTGGGAGAGACAAAGTGAGAGTGTGAGATTTGTCAGGATTGAAAGACATGTTCCACTTATTTGACCAGTTTGTGATTTTGTCCAGGGCTGCAGAGAGTGAAGGGGCTGCTGCCTCCCGATCTGAGGGTTGAGATCTGGAGCGGCAGAGAGTGGAGTCATCAGCAAAGAGATAGAGAGGATTTTCCAGAGAGTCGGAAAGATCATTGATGAATACCAGAAAAAGCACAGGACACAGAACACTGCCTTCAGGAACTCCAGCCTGAACAGGAAGGGAAGAAGAGAGAATTACATTCAGGACCAAACGTTGACTACGACTAGAGGAAGAATGCAAGCCAAGCGTGGAGATTTCCATGGATACCATAGGAGGAGAGTTTGGTGAGCAGAGCGGGGTGCCAGACAGTATCGAAGGCACGTGATATGTCAAGGGAGACAGCTCTGATTTCCTGTTTGACATTGAGGACCTCCATCCATTGTTGAGACAGCAGAAGCAGCATGTCCAGAGGAGAATCACCTGGTCTTAATCCAAATTGATGATCCGAGATCAAGCCATTGGAGAAGAGGAAGGATTTGATGTCAGAAGCGCTGATCGATTCCATGACCTTGCTGATAATTGGGAGCAGGCTGATTGGTCTGTAGTTGCAAGGATCTGTTTTTGCACCTTTTTGTGTAAAGCAGTAATGTTGGCAGATTTCCAAGCAGATGGCAGATGACCTTGAGCAAAAGAGAGGGTAAAGAGAATTGAGAGAGGGTGTGAAAGAGTGGAAGAGCAGGATTTTAGGACCTGTAGGCTGATGCCGTCTGATCCAGTTGCAGAATCAGAGTCGAGGTTTGACAGAAGCTTCTCCACCTTGTCGGAAAAGAAGGACACAGAGTCGAGGAGCAGCTGTGTATGGCCAGGTAAGGTGGATGCAGGTAGCGATGGGTTTGAGACACGAGATTTTGAGGCAAACACAGAGTTGAGGCATTTGGCTTTGTCACATGCAGTGTCAGCTGTGTAGCCGTTTGAGGTAAGGGGGGGGGATGGACAGGGAACAAACACCAGAAACAGATTTGACAAGACGCCACCAGGATTTGGAGGAGGGAGACAGGTTTGAGAGTTCAGTCTTGAGAGTAGAGAAATAGTGCTTCCTGGCACTCTTGAGGGGAGACACACACTTGTTCCGAGCATTCTGAAAGGAACTGAAATTGCCTTCAGTTGCATTTGCCTTCCAAGAGGCAAAGGCAAGTTGCTTCAGGGCAACTGCCTCTCCACAAGATTCAGTGTACCATGGACGGGAGGAAGGGTATGACAACTGAAGACGAGATGGGATAAATCTGTCCATGATAGAGAGCAGCTTACTTTGGAAGAATTCCCAGGATGAGTTGATGTCAGAGACAGTAGAGAAGGGAGACCAGTCCAGATGATTGATGGCTGCTTGAAGACCATGCCAGTCGGCCTGAGTGAAATGCCAGACTCGTCGACGTTGAGGAGGCTCCCTGAGAATGGCCAGAGAGATGTGCACTTTAACAAACAAATGATCAGAAGAATCGATTGGAGCAGAAGAAGAACAGCAGACATTTGCAGGGAAGTTTGTCATACCCAAGTCTAGAAGAGAAGATGCTCTGTTGACAGAGATCAGGTTTGGGAAATTGAAAGATTGTGTCAGTCTCAATGAGTTGTAGAAGTCCTTTGCTGAGATGCCATGGCTGGAGAGGGAGGTACCCACACCCAGCCAGCTGGCCTGATGACGGTTGAAGTCGTCACATATGAGGAAGAGAGAGTTGGGATGAGTGGATAGAAGTTGGTCCATGTTGTCAGACAGTGAAATGTAAATGGAGTCATCACTGTTTGGAGGACGGTACAGATCACTTATATGAACAAAAGGTGGGAGAGGAGAGGAAGCCGTAGCCAGAGGTACTCCTGGGGGTGGGGTGTAGAGAGGGCAGTTCAGGGAGAGTGGAGAATATGGTTTCAGGATCAACCTCGCTCTACGCAGGTACTCTTTGGTAATTGTTTTGCGCATTTTTATGACAAATTTGGTGGCGCGCTTCCACTCCAAGGTATTTGTAAGATGCTTTTTTGTCTAACTCCTGTATTGTTGTTTTCATGTCGAATTTTATGTTGTTCATTTTTGTTGATTTACCTTGCAGGAATGTGCACTTGGCACACTTATCAAGGCCAAATTCCATTCGGATGTCGGCGGAGAACCGTTTCACCAACTTCAGTTGTTACCCTGCGCTCGCGAAGCAAAAAGTGGGGTTAAGCATTCAGTTACGTATGTACATACGTGTGCCATGTGCCGTACGTGTGTGTGCCGTACATGTCTGCATTTTAAAAAGTCATTTTCTCGGCAACCGTTAGTCTGATTGACATGAAATATTCACCATAGGAGGGCCTCCTCCTGTGGAATATTTTAATGATTATTATGACGTCATAGGTCACGTGGTGCTGGCGCCATCTTGGAAATACTTCACTCCTCTATATCTCTGAAACCACTCCGTGGAAAAAAAAAATGAGACCTGGCTCATTGTCAACTACTCCCCATGGGGATCTAGATGGTATTCATAGAATACTTACCCTGCGCAGTAAACTTGTTGCGAGCCAACTCTTCTGTTTTTTTAACATTTTTATCTTTGATCCAATATGGCTGCCAGACCACGTGAGCGATGACATCTTAAATTTATATTCTCTAATATAATTGTTGCATAGGTCATGCTCAATACATTTCAAACTGATCAGACTAAGCATTGTCCCTATCGAATTATGACGTCATAATAATGGCACCAATGACGTCATCGTTAACAACACCTATTCCCCATATGGAGTTCTTTACAATGAGCCATGTTTCAATTTTTTCCATGCAGCGGTTTTGGAGATATAGAGGTGCAAAAGTTTTCGGTTTTTCCAAGATGGCGCCTGTACCACATGACCTATGACGTCATGATTATCATTAGAAAATTCTACAGGAGGAGCCGCACATATTCTGAAAATTTCGTGTCCATCGGACTAATAGTTGCAGATGAATTTTTGTTATATTCATACTGATCAGATCAAGCGTTGTACTTGTCGAATTATGACATCATAATTAAGGCACCAATGACATCACCATCAACATATCTTATTCCCTATGGTGAGTACTTGACAATGAGCCATATTTCATTTTTTTTCCATTGAGCGGTTTGGGAGATATAGAGGTGTAATGTTTTTCCAATATGGCGTCCGTACCACGTGACCTATGAAGTCATAATTATGACTAAAAAAATTATACATGCGGTGGCGCTTCTATGGTAAAATTTCGTGTCAATCGGACCAACGGTTGCCGAGAAAATGAATTTTTAAAATGCAGACATGTGCGGCACACACACGTATGGCACATGACACACTTGACACAGTCAGATGGCACACGTACACAACTGAATGCTTAACCCCACTTTTCGCTTCGCGAGCGCAGGGTAACTTCCCGCTGATACCACCAACCTGGTGAGCACACAGGCACAGGAGGTCCGGGAGGCCACGCCCCGAAGATCAGTGATTGGTCCGGGATTGATTGGCGCAAGGACTGCTAAGATAGGACTTTTGGATTGGTGGAGTAGGCACGGATGATGTCAGAGCCTTGAGTATAAAAGAACGCTCTCCTCTACATTTTCCTCTCTTGGCTGTCTGACATGAAGACAAAAGACATTTTTCTCACATTTTCTACCCCTTACACCTGGGAGTTCATAGCGAACGGTGGCATTTTTGCTCTCTTGCATGGGACATTGGTGCTGTGCAGTCCGCATTTTATATCCCTAACTTTGGGTTTCGAAGATCGTGAGGAAAGGCGGTCGCGGCTTGTGGACTCTGGTGTGCTTGGCCGTGGCTTTGTGATGGCTGAGGGCCGTGCCGAGTGAACCGGAGAGGCGGCGATGCTATGTGGAGCAGACACGAGTGGACGGACGCGGCCTGCTCACTGCGCGCTCAACAGCTAGAGGAGCGAATTGTGCATGGAGGCCTGGTTCCCGCTCGTGAGCTGCGCGGCAAAGCATGCTGTTCCCGCTAAGGACGCGGGTCGCGGGGGTGTGGACGATTCCTGACGAAGTTCAAGAGCAGCTCGGAGTTAAATGCCCACGGAACAAACACACATTTTTTTACTTTCGTTCTTTTATATTTCCCTTTGTGTGTATTTGAGTCTATGGAGACGTCCCATTTAGGATATTAGTTTATTGTGAATGTTCTTGTTGCTGGGATTTATTCTCAATAACCTCTTTATTTTGTACATTTTAATTCCGTGTCGGTTTGAGTTCATTGTTGCAGGTTCGAAGACTGCCAGTGGATCCATGAAGGTAAGCGCTTGAGGCTCTTCCCCCCCCCCCCCTCCCTGCCTCCCACCACCCCCTGTCTATTCCCCCCCGCGCGTATAACAAGGGTTGCCATTTGATTGAACGCCTTGGAGTTAAAGCTCATTTGGTCATCCGTGTCATCCTGTGGTGTTCAGGACAGGGTCGGAAAAACCCAGCAAGCTGCCAGGCCAGGCCACGTCCCACACAACTATCCATGGGATTTTGGGCACCACGTGCGCGGCCTTCTGCCTCATAAAAGCTGCCGTACACCCATAATCTGCTACATCTGGTGCATTCGTCGATTCCACCTCGGTCTCAGACTTTCTCTATGGATGGAGCCCCGCAGGGAGAGGTCACGTGCACGGCCTTCTGCCTCACCAAAGCTGTCGTGCACTTGGAAGCCGTCACATCTGGCCTTGATCTCACCTTGGTCTCTGACATCCTCAGTAGACAGAGCCCTGCAAGAGGAGGTTTACCACCGCTCAGGTCCCCCTCACACTCGGGTCCGCCAAATCTCAGGCCCCTCTCCTTCTTGGGTCCGCCAAATCCCAGGCCTTCCAATCCCGCAGCACAGGGCCCAATCGTCCCACCAAGCTTCGAACGGCATGACACTGGTCATCCCGCACATATCTCATCTCATCCAAGCTGCCATTTTCAGGTCAGTACTTACTGCCTTCGAAACTGTTCAACGCTCAAAGCTGGCCTCTAAAGCCATTCGGAGTCTGGGCATTGTCCGTCTTACAAAGTCCTTACTTGGCACAGCTGAACTCCTATCCACATACAAGGCCTTAGTTTACAGCTTAATGGAATACTGCTCTCCTCCTGGACAGGCTCCCCTGTGTCACACTTTGCTCAGCTTGATGCCATGGAAACTAAGGCCTGCAATATAATTGGAATCTCCCGTGTTGAGGGCGAGTCCATGGGCCTATCACTTTCCCATCGCAGACAGGTCGGTGATCTCTCTGCCTTCTACCACTTCTTCTCTGGTCTTGCGCCCTCTGCTCTTTCTGTGCTTTGCACCCTTCCTTCCCCACCCCCAAGGTTTCTGCAGGGCGCACACGGTCCACCATCAACCCCCTTCTGGTGAAACTACCTAAATCTAGGATAACAGTTCACCTCTCCAGTCATTCGTTTCTCGTTTTTCTCACCTGTGGAACCAACATCCACAACTTCAATTTAGTTCTTTCAACCAGGTCTTCAAGATGGCTGTTCACCACCATCTCAGATCATCACCAAGACAAAACCATGATCTTTTCTACCCTCACTAACCTCACCGCACCCAATCTCTTTTCCTTCCAAGCTTCCAGATTCCCCCTCCTGTGAGTTTCCTGCCCCCAATTGCTCCTCACACCCATTGTTTGTCCAAGTTTTCCTCTATCTTTGCCTTTAACTCTGCTGTTGGTGTTTCCCCCCCTCCCTCCTGTTCATTTTGTCCTGTTATGTCCTGAACCATTCAGTATACTAGTACTAGCTCTTCCAGGAGCATGGACTATGCATACAGAAAAACCTCCCTGTCCTTTTTGACATTTTGGAATTAAAAAAGACCACATCAAAATTAAAATTTACCTCAAATTGTTGAAGACTTATGACTGCCATGTTGATATTTACATTGATTGGGCAACGCAGTCTGATATCATTTATGACGTGTGCGTTATGCAAATGAAGCATTGACCTTGTTCAAAGTACACTTTGTGTTATGCAACTTTAAATGTTATACAGGCCTAGCCATAAACCCAGCAAGTTGAATTTTGTCTTGCTGATGTTGCTGTTATAGTAGTATAAGGGCTTGTATGGCCATGGAATTTTGTTTTGGAGTCAAGGTCCATCTGACTGCTTGAAGAAGCTTTTCCTGTCTTTCGGCTAATGATTGTGCGTTCAGTTTTGTCACAATGTTCTTCATATTTTTTCGTTTAAAATCTTTTAAATAAAAAAGTATTAAGTGTCCAAAATCTTGACAGATGGGTCCTCTGAATTAACGTCCATTTGATGGACAGCACAGACATTGATGCGTCGCCCCACCTGTGAACACCAGGATGACAATTTATAGCTGGGCCGAGATTAGAACTCAGGCCAGACAGCTCAAGCAATCGTGCACGTACACAAGCTATTCTGCCAACACATAAAAAGTGTAAGATAGTACAGGCCAATATTTTGAAGACAGGCAAAAATGGAGAACAAAACACCAAAATGGAGCCAAATACGAGAGCAGGATTTTGACCGAGTGAGTTATCTTGACTCCACATTGTACTTCTCTGAGGTTTCATCACAATGTATAAGCACCAAATCTGATCCAACATAACTTACTCCTGACATGTAGTAAGGTGAGTTCACATTGATTATGAGGGCACGAGAACAACAAAAACAAAGAAAACTTTTACCTGTAATTTCCAAAGCCACATAAGTTTCCATCTGATTCGGTGGGATAAATCACCTTCTTGGGGTCTCCGTGTAGCCATGCTGCCCACCACATTAAACAGAGAGAGAGAGGAAAACGCTCTCCAATTGAGTAATATTTCACAGTTTTTATCTATTAATTTGTTACTCAACATTCATCCATTTTTATTATTTTCATTCGGCATCAATTGCACAACAAACATGTCCGCTGTCGGAAATCCGTTTTCCTTCATTTCAAATGATATTTCAAATTGGAGAGCAAGCACGGCAGGAAAGGAATGGATCGTTTTCCTTACCCAAGACACCAACAGCGATGTAACCGAGGATGAAGGCCAAGAAGAGTACGAGACAAATGATGTCTGTACAACTCCTGTGAAATGTAAAAAAGTACAAAACATTAGATATTGCAGATGATCTCTTCAATTCACTTCGTTCGTTAGCATTCATTACAAGTATAAAAGGAATACCGACAGGAAAGCTCAGAGGTTGTGTCTGGGTTTCATCCCCAATCAGACTATTCTGTAAACTGTCAAATTGGTGTTTCTCAGGAAGACCGTTACATCCAGTGGTGTAGTCTAGTTTTTTTGTAGTGGGTATACTGTGATTTTTCCCTTCCAGCCTCATAGTCACCCGTCCCAGAGCGACGCGCCCCGGAGCGACACCCGTCCTGAAGCGACACCCCATAAGCACCACCACACCACACTCACTGATGCATACAGTATGCATCTACACGTAATTGAGAGCATTCTGAAAGACTGGTTATGTGTTATCAACATCAATTTATTTTCAATTTTTTAGCAACAAGACTCAGCCAGGTAAGAGCTATTTAGCTTAGATGTTATGTGAATGTGTTAACGAATAAAGGTTGAAAAGGCACTTAACATCATCAAAGTATCCATACTGTGTTCACTGTGTTAGTCCACAAGCCCTGGAAAAAGGATGGAACACTAACAGACAGCCCAGCTCCTGTTCCACCTGGTTTGCTGGCAGTGTGCTTGGGGTGGAGTAAGAAGGGGAGGGTGGGTAGCCTGGTAGTCTACAAAGCTTTCCAAATATGTTTGTAGTTGTACTCGGGCATCTGAGGTGTGCATTGCACAATAAAATATTTATATAGCGCATTTTATGAATGAAAGTGTGAAAGTTCTGTCACGAAACTATGTTGTTACGTATCCTCGCGCATTTTTAAGTAGGTACACGGAAATCCTGGACCTTTCCAGGTGGGTATACGGCGTATACCTGCGTATCACGTAGACTACACCACTGGTTACATCACGAAGTGTGCCGTCCATCACATTGACCCGTCTGAGAGCATTGGTCAGTGGACATTCATATCCTATGGTGTCTTTGGATGAAAAGTATAGGTTGAGTTATTGCCGGCAAACTGGGCAAATCATTACTCCAACTAGCTCCACAATGTCCAACCCTCGAGTTGGGTCTCTAGCTCCCAATAATGGACCAATGGTGATCCTATAAGCCAAGCCTAGATGATGAAACATACAAAAAAGATAAGTAATAGCAGCAACAGCACAAGCACCAAACAAAATAGATTAGGAAATTGAAAAAGTTTTATTTTTCCCATATATACATACAGTCACGTGAAAAAGTAAGTACACCCCATGTAAAGTTTTGACTTTTTCAACATATTTCAACATACAGCTATTTGATCTTCATTTCAACAATATTAATAGATAACGGTGATATAATATAACAAATATCATGAAACATTTACATTTTGTAGTCCATTGTATAATTTAAATAAACATAAATGCAAATATCGCATGTGGAAAAAGTAAGTACACCCCATGAAATGTTTTTAAAATCTTTTTAACATATGTGGACATATCAATATTTGATCTTCATTTAAACAGTATCTATAGATAAAGGTGATCTAATTGAACAAAAAACAATGAAAGATTGATTTTGCAATAATTTATTCAACAAAAAAATTGTTGCACAGCATGCACGATTGCAAAAAACAGCTCGTTTCAAATCCCCCCACAACATCTCGATGGGATTTAGATCCGGGCTTTGACTTGGCCATTCCAGAACCCTACATTTCTTTCTTTTCAGCCATTCCTTGGTGGATTTACTGGTATGTTTAGGGTCATTGTCATGTTGCAAGGTCCACCTTCGGTTGAGCTTCAACTTCTGAGAGATGGCCTCACATTATCCTCAAGCACCCTCTGGTACAATGAAGAATTCATAGTGGATTCTATGATGGTGAGCTTCCCAGGCCCTGATGCAGCAAAGCTGCCCCAAACCATAATATTTCCACCACCATGCTTTACAGTTGGTATCAGGTTCTTGTGGTCAAATGCTGTCTTTGGTTTTAGCCAAACATGTCTTCTGGTACTGTGGCCACATAGCTCTACCTTTGACTCATCTGTCCAGAGCACATTGTTTCAGAAGTGCTGGTCTTTGCCTAGGTGTTCATTGGCAAACTTTAGTCTTGCCCTGATGTTCTTTCTGGACAGCAAAGGTTTCCTCCTGGCACACCTCTCATGTAGATCAAATTTTTGCAGCCTCTTTCTAATGGTAGACTCGTGCACTTTGACATCAACAGTGGCAAGAGCTACCTGTAGGTCCCGTGATGACATTCTGGGGTTCTTAGAGACTTCTTTCAGCATCTTGCGGTCTGCTCTCGGGCTGAACTTGCTGAGGCGGCCTGGCCTTAACAAGTTGGCAGTTGTTTGGAATCTTCTCCATTTGTCGATGATCTTCTGGACAATCGAATGATTGATTTCAAATTGTTTGGAGATCTTTTTAGATCCCTTCCCAGACTCGTTGGCATCTATAACCTTCTTTCTGAAGGCCTCAGAGAGCTCTTTTGATCTAGGCATGGTGACGCCACACACTTCAACAACAAAGAGCAAACCAAACTAAATGTTTGAGGTTTAAATAAGACAGGTTCCTCCAAGATCCTCTCTAACGATGTTCTGAGCTGGTGCACCTGATTCTAATTTTAGGTATTTGAAGTAGTGATAAATGTCGGGGTGTACTTACTTTTTCCACATGCGAAATTTGCATTTATGTTTATTTAAATTATACAATGGACTACAAAATGTAAATGTTGCATGATATTTGTTATATAATATCACTTTTATCTATCAATATTGTTGAAATGAAGATCAAATAGCTGTATGTTGAAATATCTTGAAAAAGTCAAAACTTTACATGGGGTGTACTTACTTTTTCACGTGACTGTATATACACATACATACATACATACATACATATATATATATGTATATATATATATATATATATATGTATATATATATATATATATATATATATATATATATATATATATATATATATATATATATATATACTGTATATATATATATATATATATATATATATATATATATATATATATATATATATATATATATATATATATATATATATATATATATATATATATATATATATATATATACGTATGTACAGTGCATTCAGAAAGTATTCAGACCCTTTCACTTTTTTCACATTTTGTGTTGCAGCCTTATGCTGAAATCGTTTAAATTCATTTTTTCCCTCATCAATCTACACTCAATACCCCATAATGACAAAGAGAAAACAAGATTTGAGAAAGTTTTGCAAATTTATTAAAAAGAAAAAACTGAAATATCACATTGACATAGGTATTCAGACCCTTTGCTATGATCCTTGAAATTTAGCTCAGGTGCCTCCCATTTCTCTTGATCATCTTTGAGATGTTTCCACACCTTGATTGGAGTCCACCTGTGGTAAATTCAATTGATTGGACATGATTTGGAAAGGCACACACCTGTCTACATAAGGTCTCACAGCTGACAATGCATATCAGAGCAAAAACCAAGCCATGAGGTCGAAGGAACTGCCTGCAGAGCTCAGAGACAGGATTTTGTCGAGGCACAGATCTGGGGAAGCCTACAAAAAAATCTCTGCTGCATTGAAGGTTCGCAAGAGCACAGTGGCCTCCATAATTCTTAAATGGAAGAAGTTTGGAACAACCAGGACTCTTCCTAGAGTTGGCCTCCCGGCCAAACTGAGCAATCGGGGGAGAAGGGCCTTGGTAAGAGAGGTGACCAAGAACCCGATGGTCACTCTGGCTGAGCTCCAGAGATCCTGTGTGGAGATGGGAGAAACTTGCAGAAGGACAACCATCACTGCAACACCCCACCGATCTGGGCTTTATGGCAGAGTCGCCAGACGGAAGCCTCTCTTCAGTGAAAGACCGACATGAAAGCCCGCTTGGAGTTTGCAAAAAAGCACCTAAAGGACTCTCAGACTGTGAGAAACAAGATTCTGTGGTCTGATGAAACCAGGATAGAACTGTTTGGCCACTCTGCCAGAAAGCCCAGATCGGTGGAGTGTTGCAGTGATGGTTGTCCTTCTGGAAGGTTTTTGCTCTGATATGCATTGTCAGCTGTGAGACCTTATATAGACAGGTGTGTGCCTTTCCAAATCATGTCCAATCAATTGAATTTACCACAGGTGGACTCCAATCAAGGTGTAGAAACATCTCAAAGATGATCAAGAGAAATGGGAAGCACCTGAGCTAAATTTCAAGTGTCATAGCAAAGGGTATGAATACTTATGCCAATGTGATATTTCAGTTTTTTCTTTTTAATAAATTTGCAAAACTTTCGAAAATCCTGTTTTCTCTTTGTCATTATGGGGTATTGAGTGCAGATTGATGAGGGAAAAAATGAATTTAAAGGAATTCAGCATAAGGGTGCAACATAACAAAATGTGAAAAAAGTGAAGGGGTCTGAATACTTTCTGAATGCATTGTAGCTCGACTTTACGCTGTGGAATCATTGGTTTCAGAATCATTGGAATCTCCTGCGATGAAGCTGATTCTGATGGCCTTTCACTCTCTCACCGCAGGCAGGTTGGTGGTATTTCTGTCTTATACCTACTCCTCTCCGGCCAAGCTCCCCCCAGCCCTATCTGTGCTCTGTCCCCCAAATATTCCTGGAGGACGCAAGAGATCTGCCAGCAGCAACCCTCTTCTGGTGAATCTACCATAATCAAGACTCTCTGTTCACCTTCACTCTTTCATTCCTCTTTTTTTTCGCCTCTGGAACAAACTCCCACACTCTCTTCAATCCCACTCCACCCTCCAGGTCTTCAAAACAATTGTTCACCACCATCTCTTATGTGATGAGGCTGGAGGTATACTCCCCCATCCAAAACCTTGATCTTTTCTGCCCCCGTTAATCCACCCCAAATGCACCTCCTTCAAATTCCGTTTTCTTTCTGCAAGTCATTGTGGTGTCCATTTTGTTTATCCCGTGTACCCCGCCCAGCCCTCTCCCTTCCACAAATCTCCTCATGTCCCTGTTCTTTACTGTTGTTGTGTATCCCTCACTCCCCCCTCTGGTCTCTCACTCCCTTTATTATATGTTATATGTGTTAGCTCTTATACGAACCTCGACTTAGTATACAAAAAAGTATCGTGTGTGCATGAAAGAATGGCGCAAATATATAATTGACTTGAATTATATGTTGTTTCTTATGCAAACTGTGGCTGCTTGGTTGCATCATTTTCTGGAAGTGTGGCTGTGCCGCTGTTATAATGTCCATGTTACCAGTAAGCTGGTACTCATTTTGCCGACTACGGAAGGATGACAGGCTCAGTTTATAGTCTGGTTTGAGTATTAACTCAGCCTGTCAAATGGCAGGTTCCACCTCGTGTTATTGGTTCCAGGTTCCACCTAGTGTTATTGGTTCCAGTTTCCACCTAGTGTTATTGGTTCCAGGTTCCACCTCGTGTTATTGGTTCCAGGTTCCACCTAGTGTTATTGGTTCCAGGTTCCACCTCGTGTTATTGGTTCCAGGTTCCACCTCGTGTTATTGGTTCCAGGTTCCACCTCATGTTATTGGTTCCAGGTTCCACCTCGTGTTATTGGTTCCAGGTTCCACCTCGTGTTATTGGTTCCAGGTTCCACCTCGTGTTATTGGTTCCAGGTTCCACCTCGTGTTATTGGTTCCAGGTTCCACCTCGTGTTATTAGTTCCAGGTTCCACCTAGTGTTATTGGTTCCAGGTTCCACCTCGTGTTATTGGTTCCAGGTTCCACCTCGTGTTATTGGTTCCAGGTTCCACCTCGTGTTATTGGTTCCAGGTTCCACCTCGTGTTATTGGGTCCAGGTTATACCTCATGTTATTGGTTCCACCTCGTGTTATTGGTTCCAGGTTCCACCTCGTGTTATTGGTTCCAGGTTCCACATCGTGTTATTGGTTCCAGGTTCCACCTCGTGTTATTGGTTCCAGGTTCCACCTCGTGTTATTGGTTCCAGGTTCCACCTCGTGTTATTGGTTCCAGGTTCCACCTCGTGTTATTAGTTCCAGGTTCCACCTAGTGTTATTGATTCCAGGTTCCACCTCGTGTTATTGGTTCCAGGTTCCACCTCGTGTTATTGGTTCCAGGTTCCACCTCGTGTTATTGGTTCCAGGTTATACCTAGTGTTATTGGTTCCAGGTTCCACCTCATGTTATTGGTTCCAGGTTCCACCTCGTGTTATTGGTTCCAGGTTCCACCTAGTGTTATTGGTTCCAGGTTCCACCTCGTGTTATTGGTTCCAGGTTCCACCTAGTGTTATTGGTTCCAGGTTCCACCTAGTGTTATTGGTTCCAGGTTCCACCTCGTGTTATTGGTTCTAGGTTCCACCTCGTGTTATTGGTTCTAGGTTCCACCTAGTGTCAGATTCTGCCAAGTGTTATTTTAACGGCACAACAGGGGCTCTAAATTAAGCCAGTCACCTTAATTAACCGTTATGCCAATACCAGGCATGAACTGTAGAAAGAACATAAGACAATAATCAAATGGAAAATATAGTCAGGTTCACGATGTTTTTTCGTTCAAAATTTTGGTAGATTAGCAAAACTATACATTTTTGGAATATTCAGAGCATGAGGAATCCAAAAATTAATGTTTACATTTGCGTCGACACCTTTGCGAAAATGACACTCAGGACAGTGATGAAGATCTGTAAAAGCATATTCCTGAACGGTGTAGACCTCGTAGATCCTGTGTGTAGGATTTATAGTTCAATCTGATACTACCTATAACTTCCTATACCAACCTATAACTTCAAAGGACTTGCAATATCATGTATTATGTAATACAGTTATATCACAAATATAAAGACAATGGTTTTCAATTACCTTTGTTTGTTGCTTTTCTATAATCCTGAGCACTATTTTGAGGCCTTTATTGGATTCCTTGACCCAGAAAACATAGGATTAGCATATTTAATTAAGTCTCTAGGTTGACTAGAAGCCGACATAGCGCAAAATATGTATTTTATGGCGGCCATTTTCAAAATCCAAAATGGCGGCCATGCAGGTGTCTGTGCAAATGCCAACATTGATTTTCAGATTCTCCATGCTCTGAAGATTCCAAAAATGTACAGGTTTGCTAATCCCAAAATTTTGAAAGAAATTATATTTGTTAACATAGTGAACCTGACTAATATGTGGAATTTTAGCCCAAAGTCAGGATTTATTGTGTGTGTTCAGATGGGAACGCCCAACAGGCCAATTGTCTGTGTACCCACCAAAGGTTCATGCTAATCATTAACTTTTCAAATTTGCATCCTCCTTATCCTCAGGAAGTAGTCTTCAGTTGTGGTGATGAAACTAACACCATGCTTTGAATCTTTGGATCACCTATATAAGGCATTAGTGAAACGTACCGTCCCTGTAACTCAGCTGAAGGTATACTCCTCCTCACCAAAGGCAGGTTGGTGGTCTTTACTGTCATTTCCACCATTCCTTCAGTCTTGCTCATCACCTGTCTTGTCTTTACCTACTCCTACTCATCCATTGTTGTTTCCTCCTCTCGATATACCATTTTTCGTTCTTTCTGTTCTCCGCCCCATCCTTCATCCCGAGTAAAACTTGCCTGAGTACACCCCGCACCTTGTTATCCTCTCCAACCCTAAGCTTCCTGCTCACCTCCACTCCGTCATCCCTCTCCTGTAATCACTCCACCAACTATATCCCATTATGTTATTCCCTCCATTCTTTCAAGATTGCACCTCACATCCTCTAGGAGATTGACCGAAACCTCAAGTTAGAGCTCTTCCACACCCATCAATATCCAAGATACCCTCTACCTACATCAGGACTATCGCTGCCACCTATGTATGGAAGCCCCTTAAACACTTGTTCCTCTCTGCCTTGTCGGTTTGTTGACCATATTAATTTTGTTATCTAGTTCTTTTTGACCTCTGTAACTAAAAACATAGCAATAGGAGGAAATAAACCCCTGATACCTGAAGCAAAAGAAACAAGAAATCTGATATATAAAGCAAGAGGTAAACAGGATCTATTTAAAACAATTGAAAAAACATTTTGAAACTAGAACAATGCGACTGTGTCACCAATATGCCTCCGCATAGTCCCACAACGCGTAGATGCCATCACTCTGCATATGTATGGGTAAGGGATCGCGTTTGTGAAGTTTCGTGTTGATCGGATAAGGTTCGTTTTTCTATCAAAGTGGGCTGCCAAACCAAGTGACCTATGATATCATAAATTTAATATTTCAAAACAAATGGTTCATAGATCATGTGCAGGCAATTTCTGATTTTTAGGATAAGGAATTCGATTAAAACATTTTTGGCTGGTATACCACTTCACATATGATGTCATCATTATCATGATTTTGTTCCCCATTGGGAGCACTTGACAATGTGGCAAGTTTCAAATTTTTCTATTCAGCGGTTTCTGAGAAATATATTTTTATCATTTGCTTTTAATCCAAGATGGCTGCCATACCACATGACCTATGACGTCACAATTATCATAAAACATTCTGCATGGGTGTCACTCCTACCCTGAAAGTTTCGTCTCAATCGGACATATGGTTGCTGAGAAAAACGAGGTTTAGCCGGGACGGACGGACGGACAGACAACCCGAAAGCATGATGCCTCCGGCGACTTTGCCGGCAGAGGCATAAAAACTAATTTTACAAGTTTGGATAGTTCAAAAGGAATTCAAACTCATTGCAACATGCTTTCTTTTTTGTGCCATTCTTTTAAAGATACCACGTATGTTTATACGGATGTTTTGAGGTTATTGATTGTGTCGTTCAGTGCAGGACGATAGGTCCCAATGTGTTTTTTTTTTGGCCTTCTCCACCTAGCTGGGCCACCACTGTAGTAAGTCTCACCGTTTCTTTACTGGTCCACGGAATTCTGGGTCATGTTTGATGGGCTCTCCTAAACACACAAACACAACCATGATATCATGCACATGGACAATGCAATGGGGCTCCATGTGAAAACACACTCAAGTTCCATTCAAAAGAGAATATATCAAAACTCCTTACGTTCCCTTCGTTACGAGAGCTTCAAGTGATTGTAAGTGGATACAAAACAACGAGGAAGAAACAGAGCAATTCGCAGCGAACACAATAGCTTCCTTTCATTGCAAAGTTTGAGATATATCAAAGATACAAACTAGAACGACGCTCAGTAGAGAGCATACCTCCACCTGATTGGCCAATCACTTAAAATTTTTACTGGCTCGATCAGGATCTTCACCAAAATTGAAGAGAATTGTCCTTGTCAGACACCCAACCGGTCCAACAGGTTTCATCCAAATCCGTCCACAACTTTTTGAGATATCCTGCTATGTATCGTTTTTGGCCCGATCTCCCAATGGTGAAGAATCACTTTAAAATTCTAGTAGCCGGATCCGAATCCGGTCCTTCACCAAAATCTAATCATTTCGTCCTTGTCACATACGCCACATCTCTACCAAATTTTGTCCGAATCCGTCTACAACCTTTTGAGATATCCTGCTATGTATCGTTTTTGGCCCGATCTCCCAATGGTGAAGAATCACTTTAAAATTCTAGTAGCCGGATCCGAATCCGGATCTTCACCAAAATCTAATCATTTCGTCCTTGTCACATACGCCACATCTCTACCAAATTTCGTCCGAATCCGTCTACAACCTTTTGAGATATCCTGCTCTGTATCGTTTTTGGCCCGATCTCCCAATGGTGAAGAATCACTTTAAAATTCTAGTAGCCGGATCCGAATCCGGTCCTTCACCAAAATCTAATCATTTCGTCCTTGTCACATACACTACATCTCTACCAAATTTCGTCCGAATCCGTCTACAACCTTTTGAGATATCCTGCTATGTATCGTTTTTGGCCCGATCTCCCAATGGTGAAGAATCACTTTAAAATTCTAGTAGCCGAATCTGAATCAGGATCTTCACCAAAATCTAATCATTTCGTCCTTGTCACATACGCTACATCTCTACCAAATTTCGTCCGAATCCGTCTACAACTTTTTGAGATATCCTGCTATGTATCGTTTTTGGCCCGATCTCCCAATGGTGAAGAATCACTTTAAAATTCTAGTAGCCGGATCCGAATCCGGATCTTCACCAAAATCTAATCATTTCGTCCTTGTCACATACGCCACATCTCTACCAAATTTCGTCCGAATCCGTCTACAACCTTTTGAGATATCCTGCTATGTATCGTTTTTGGCCCGATCTCCCAATGGTGAAGAATCACTTTAAAATTCTAGTAGCCGGATCCGAATCCGGACCTTCACCAAAATCTAATCATTTCGTTCTTGTCACATACGCCACATCTCTACCAAATTTCGTCTGAATCCGTCTACAACCTTTTGAGATATCCTGCTATGTATCGTTTTTGGCCCGATCTCCCAATGGTGAAGAATCACTTTAAAATTCTAGTAGCCGGATCCAAATCCGGACCTTCACCAAAATCTAATCATTTCGTCCTTGTCACATACGCCACATCTCTACCAAATTTCATCCAAATCCGTCCACAACCTTTTGAGATATCCTGCTATGTATCGTTTTTGGCCCGATCTCCCAATGGTGAAGAATCACTTTAAAATTCTAGTAGCCGAATCCGAATCAGGATCTTCACCAAAATCTAATCATTTCGTCCTTGTCACATACGCCACATCTCTACCAAATTTCGTCCGAATCCGTCTACAACCTTTTGAGATATCCTGCTATGTATCGTTTTTGGCCCGATCTCCCAATGGTGAAGAATCACTTTAAAATTCTAGTAGCCGGATCCGAATCCGGTCCTTCACCAAAATCTAATCATTTCGTCCTTGTCACATACACTACATCTCGACCAAATTTCGTCCGAATCCGTCTACAACCTTTTGAGATATCCTGCTATGTATCGTTTTTGGCCCGATCTCCCAATGGTGAAGAATCACTTTAAAATTCTAGTGGCCGGATCCGAATCCGGACCTTCACCAAAATCTAATCATTTCGTTCTTGTCACATACGCCACATCTCTACCAAATTTCGTCCGAATCCGTCTACAACCTTTTGAGATATCCTGCTATGTATCGTTTTTGGCCCGATCTCCCAATGGTGAAGAATCACTTTAAAATTCTAGTAGCCGAATCTGAATCAGGATCTTCACCAAAATCTAATCATTTCGTCCTTGTCACATACGCTACATCTCTACCAAATTTCATCCAAATCCGTCCACAACCTTTTGAGATATCCTGCTATGTATCGTTTTTGGCCCGATCTCCCAATGGTGAAGAATCACTTTAAAATTCTAGTAGCCGGATCCGAATCCGGACCTTCACCAAAATCTAATCATTTCGTTCTTGTCACATACGCTACCTCTCTCCCAAATTTCGTCCGAATCCGTCTGCAACTTTTTGAGATATTTTGTTCACAAACGGACAGACAGACAGGCAAACAGACAGACAGGGGTGAAAACATAACCTCCATCCACCTTTGGTGGCGGAGGTAACAATATGCTCTTCAACCTGATAGCCATTCCTCATTCCACTGTGTGTGTGTATGCTTCAAACTTTCCTCTTTTAGAGTCTTGCAGGTTGTGTTTTCTAGGATATTGGAAAAAATTGCCGCCACCGCACACGCAACTTGTGTTATGGGTTAATAACCATTGGGAGCCTCCAGGTATTATGTAAACATGGAGGAGATTGAAATGAGAAAATTAAAATTGAGAGAAGTAAGAGAAAGGATGACGATGGGAGATTGTAAGGAGGGTAGGGGAATGTGGAAGTACAGGGAAAGAAGGGAACGGAGTACAGGATGAGATAGCAAGGAGTGAGGACGTTCATGTTGAGAGAAGGAGTTAGGGAGGGGGACCAAGTGGTGCTCAAAATAAAACGCGCAATATTTCAGTCCTTAATAAATCGACGACTGCACTGCGGTTGGTTTTTACCTCCGTCAGGTGGGCGAAGGTTATGAGTAGTGTAATAATGTTGCTTCTGGGACACCTCCGTTTAACATGGGAAATCCCTATCTAATGTCATTTACCCCCTTGTCTTTTTCAAAAATCATAAACACCTCTATTTCTCCCACCCTCATCTTTATGAACCTTTTGTCTGTAGTACCTATCCTTAATGTTGTTCATTAGACCACTCAAACACTACAAATATTTGTTTTCTCTTATAGACCTATCATCCTTCTTCTACATATCATCTGGCAGATTAATCTTTGACCCACTCAAACATTGACCCATTCACTTCCATATTAATTCTTTCCCTCCCTCATTGACCCTAAACACCTATATTTCTCTCACCCTGTTCTTTACGAACCTTCTAACCTTTTGACATGCTATCCTTATTCATTAGACCACTTAAACACCTGTGATCCTTCTGACCTTATGGACCTTTTAACCTTTTACTCTTAATATCATCTGGTGAATATAACCCACTCAAACAACGACCCTACAAATATTTGTTTATGCGTGGGAAATAATTTAATTCTCTTGCCACTCTCTTCACCATCTAATATATTAACAAAAAATATGTTTGAGTTTGGTTCTTTATTAAGATATTTTAACTGAGCTAAGATAAAATGGTAAACCTCCCTCAATGTTCTTATTTGAGCGCCTCCAGTGCCACACACTTTTTGGTAGGCTCTGCCCACCTTTTGTTAAGCTCCGTCCACTTTTTGGAAAAACCCCGCCCACTTTTTGGTAAGCCACGCCCACCTTTTACTAAGCCCCGCCCACTTTTTGTTAAGCCACGCCCACTTTTTGCTATACCCCGCCCACTTTTGCTAAGCTCCGCCCACTTTTGCTAAGTCCCACCCACTTTATAAACTCTTCAGCATTGTATCATTTCCAGGTAATACATAACATCATTTTCAGGGAATTTCCATCACATCATTTCCAGTTAAGACACGCCCAGGGAATTTCCACAGGAAATGACACACACCCAGCCCTTCTTATAAAAGGCACCGACCACACAGGCTTTTTCAAACACGCTTTCTGCTTCACTTGAGAATGGACTCCTATGCCGAAATGGAATGGGATAACTTTGCTATTCCTTGGAGTCCTACTACCTGTGTAGCGCTCAACCTTCAGATTGATGAACTGGACTCGAACCTCTTGTCGATGGAGGAAATTGTATCTGAGCTACGAAATGAAAATTCTACTTTTAACACAACTTGGGATAAAGTTATTTTTTTGTTTGAAGATCTTTTGAACAACCAAGACCCACAGAACGAGTTCTACCTTGATGACCCAGCCAAAGAGTTATACCTTGGAGATCCACAAAATCCTGAAAAAGAGTTCTACCATGATGATACTTATTGTGAGTTATCAAAACAAAACCCACTGAACGAGTTCTACCTTGATGACCCAGCCAAAGAGTTATACCTTGGAGACTCACTAAATTTGGGAAAAACAAATTATGAGGTCTGCCTAGATGGTTCTAACTGTGGAGCCTACCTTGGAGACTCACTAAATTTGGGAAAAACAAATTATGAGGTCTGCCTAGATGGTTCTAACTGTGGAGCCTACCTTGGAGACTCACTAAATTTGGGAAAAACAAATTATGAGGTCTGCCTAGATGGTTCTAACTGTGGAGCCTACCTTGGAGACTCACTAAATTTGGGAAAAACAAATTATGAGGTCTGCCTAGATGGTTCTAACTGTGGAGCCTACCTTGGAGACTCACTAAATTTGGGAAAAACAAATTATGAGGTTTGCCTAGATGGTTCTAACTGTGGAGCCTACCTTGGAGACTCACTAAATTTGGGAAAAACTAATTATGAGGTCTGCCTAGATGGTTCTAACTGTGGAGCCTACCTTGGAGACTCACTAAATTTCATAAAATTAGGAAAAGAGTTTTACCTTGGAGACTTTGAAAACTGGTTTCGTTTTGGAGACTCGGAATGGGGGTTTTGTTTTGATGACTCGGAATGTGATACCTATCTTGGAGGCTCAACAGGAATGTGGTTATACCTTGGGAACTTGGAAAGTTGGTTTTATTTTGGAGACTCTACCTGTGGGGTTCCTCTTGGAGACTCTTTGGATTCTAAAGCAATGAACAATGTTCTTTATTTAATGACGCTTGATTTAAGCAATATCAAGAAAGTTCGAGGAAGAAAATGCTGGAAAATTCTTTCTTCCCATTTCTACTTCTTCAAACTTAAAAGCCTTGAAAGACAGAATTGGAGGAAGAGGAAAAAAAAGAAGAAATACGTATTTAAAAAAGAAGAAAAGAAAGATTATGTTAGGGTTTGGGTGGGATTTTGAATGTGAGGGTTAGGGATGGGGTTGGGTTAGGGTTGGGATTTTGAATGTGAGGGTTAGGGTTGGGGTTGGGTTAGGGATGGGGTTGGGTTAGGGATGGGGTTGGGTTAGGGATGGGTTGGGTTAGGGTTGGGATTTTGAATGTGAGGGTTAGGGTTGGGGTTGGGTTAGGGATGGGATTGGGTTAGGGTTGGGATTTTGAATGTGAGGGTTAGGGATGGGGTTGGGTTAGGGATGGGGTTGGGTTGGGGATGGGGTTGGGTTAGGGATGGGGTTGGGTTAGGGATGGGGTTGGGTTAGGGATGGGGTTGGGTTGGGGATGGGGTTGGGTTAGGGATGGGGTTGGGTTAGGGATGGGTTGGGTTAGGGATGGGTTTGGGTTAGGGATGGGGTTGGGTTAGGGTTTGTATATTATTATGACTCACTCGCACATACACACACACACAAAAGTTAAGCCCCAACTAAAAAGTTGTGGGATTCTGTGTTTGGGGTTCACAGATTTAAAAACGTATCCCCATTATACACACACAAAAGTTAAGCCCCAACTAAAAAGTTGTGGGATTCTGTGTTTGGGGTTCACAGATTTAAAAACGTATCCCCATTATACACACACAAAAGTTAAGCCCCAACTAAAAAGTTGTGGGATTCTGTGTTTGGGGTTCACAGATTTAAAAACGTATCCCCATTATACACACACAAAAGTTAAGCCCCAACTAAAAAGTTGTGGGATTCTGTGTTTGGGGTTCACAGATTTAAAAACGTATCCCCATTACATTTTATTTATTTATTTATTATTTTCAAGGGTATTATCTGCTTACTTGTGTTTTTTGTAATTCTTGTGAGTAAAATGAACCCAAGATTTCTTCTCCATTTAAATCATATAATTTGTAGGTCCAAGGGACTGTATCCATTACATCAATGATTTTAAATAATTCACGAGTCCATTTTTGTGTATAACCTTTCTCAAAATGACTTTTCCATTTGTATATTCTTACAATATCACCAACTTTAAACTTGGGCTTTCTCAAATTAATCTCCTTTTCATATTCTAATTTTGTAAATGTTTCTGATGGTTTTGATTGTGTTGATGAATGAACTGTATTATTGTAATTATCTACAATATCCTGAATTAAATACACCCATTTTTGAGAACCGAGTTGTGTGAATTTTTTATATAATTTCTCTTTTAAAGTACGATTAAAACGCTCAATAACAACTGCCTTTCCTTCATTAAAGGTGCTGTATAATTTAATACCCTTCCCCTTAAGAAATTTCATGAATATTTTGTTATAGAACTCTGTTCCCTCATCAGTCCATAACTTCTTTGGTTTCCTTTTATCCCGATCAAATATTAGCTTAAAGGCTAACATTAAAGTATCACCCCTTTTATTTTTTAAAGGGACAACCCAGGCAAATCTACTCCTCAAATCAATAACGGTTAAAGCATACCTGTATCCCCTGTCATTATTCAATTCAATTAAATCAGCGGACCATATGTGGTCAGTGTATTTAGAATAAACCTTCCTTCTTTTAAACTTTGTGATTATAGGTTTGTGTAATTCTTCAGCCAAAAGCTCCTCAGTCTTGATGGCATCATTAGAGCCTAATAGTTTTTTGAGGAATAACCAAGACCAAGTTTCAATTTAGCATTTATCAAATTTCTCACAATAAACCTATCAACTTTCTCTCTCAACGTTGGATTTTGTATCAAAGACAAATTATACAACATTTCGCTGTCGGCTTTATGTTTTTCAGTCAACGTAGTGGTTTTCCCATAAGCAATATCATGCTTCATACACACTTCGTCAACCCTATTTGTAGGTTTAGACCAAGGTTTAGGATTGTCAGCCTCATCTAATCTTTTATCCAAGTTTGTTCCTGGACCACAGAAAGAATACCCTGGAAGGTGTAATTCCCCTGGAATTCCAGTTGTTGTAAATTTACTTCCTGACAGAAACTTTTGTATGTCTCCTCCTCTTTTAGGAGAGATGAATTGGCACTTTTTAGAGCCACATACTTGACATATTCCTTTTTGATAAACTCTATTATTTTTAGCTTTAACATAAGAGATATTTTTAGATTTAGTTTTCTTTTTACATTTGAGACAATAACTCATATTTATTTATCAGAAAAATTCCGACAGAGTATCAAAACCTTTTTGGTTTTCAACATATACATTTCAATCTTTATTTTTAAAACATAAAGAATCCTAAGGAATGCCTTCACTCTCTCCTCCATTTATTTACAAATAAAAACTAACTAAAGTCAATGACACCAACATCATCAATCACATAATCTTTTCCTTCTTCTTCTTCTTCTTCTTCACCACTTTCTCGTTTAAATCTCTGAAATTGAAGACATTGACGTTCTTATTTTTGAAACCATTATCTTCATAAGAGTTGTTAATTCTTTAATTTCCTCTTCGGTGCGTTGAGATTGATTTATTTGCTTTAATACACTCAATCTTTTATGAATCTCAGTGATTTCCATCTTTTTATATTTTTCCTCCCTCTCTCTTTGCTCCCTCTCCTCCTCCTCCATTTTCTCCCTCTCCTCCTTCTCCTTTTTCTCCCTTTTCTCCCTTTCCTCCTTCTCCCTTTTCTCCCTTTCCTCCTTCTCCTTTTTCTCCCTCTCCTCCTTCTCCTCCTTTTTCTCCCTCTCCTCCTTCTCCTCCCTCTCCCTTTCCTCCTTCTCCTTTTTCTCTCTTTCCTCCTTCTCTTCTTCAACTCCTTCCTCATCCCTTGCTACCCTTGAGTTTGAACCCCAAAGAATATTATACATATACTCATCTGGATTTTGAGATATTCTTGTATCTATAATTATTTTTCTCATAATAGGATACCAATAAGATTTGTTGACGATTTCTAAAAGAGTTTTATATTTCATAACTTTGAGAAGTTCATTTTTATTTAATATTTTAAACAAGTCTCTATTTGTGGGTTTAACAATATCAGTATAAGGCCAGTTTTTTATGACAAAATTCCCATGTATATGCTCCAAATCATAAGGTATGTAATACCGAGCACCCTTTTCTTGTAGGTATCCTTGAATACAAAAATTATAATTCTCTTGTAGTCTTCTTCCTGCCATTTATGTATCAGAAATATATGTGAGATTAATATTATGACAGGTAATACCACCCCATCTTCCCACTACCAAATCGGTTTGTATTCCTCGGCTTTCTATCCTTATCTCATTACCTTCCTTCTTTGTCATGCGAACCATCGCTATACTATCATATATTTTTATTTTCTTAAAATCACGTATTTGTTGTTTACTAATTGTACTTCCACATAAATCCTTATCTTCACCAAGTGGATAATATTCTTCTTTACGAGACTGATTTAAATCATGTAGGTCTTCTATGTTTATTGAAAAAGACCAATTATACCCTAAATCAGGCATATCATACCCCCATTTATTAATTCGCATATTAACTAAATGTCCTTCTTTATAAAATTTAATTGTAAGCAGGTAGTTAAATTCAATGAGGAAAGGTGTATGGTCAGTATAACCAGGTGTTGTGGTTGTAAATTTTACTTGTTTCACAAAACGTGCTGTTTTCTTTAAAGATATATATTGTGATAAATCACTGAATCTAATCAAGTCATTCGCATCTGTAGGGTTTGGATAATTGATTAATTTATAAGTATTCTTCATATTAATATTTTTACTTACACTATATTTTTGTCGTTCAGCCTGTGCCTTTGTATAATAATTTGATAAATCAATATCCTGAGAGGATTTTCCAAAGATAGAACCATCTTTTCCAACATAGGTCATTTATATTAGATAAAAAATGATATCATAAAAATTTTCATTATTGTTGAGTTGAAATAATACATATAAACATAATTGGCCACAACATTTAGAATTAATTTCTTGAACTTGGAATGTTTGATAAACACCATTCTGTAAGAATTGTATTACTTCAACAGGTGGTGGCATACCATAACTATCAAAATAATATTTATCCTGACTATTATGAATACAAACCCAATGAGAACCATTCTGTGTGTCTAAATTCATAATAATATTCTTTGTATTCTTATTTATATGTGTTAATTCATCTCTCATACAAATAACCACATTATCAATTTTTAGTGTTTTACAATACTTAGCTAGTTCTATATTTGACGTTGTATTCTTTCCAAATTGTTTAAACCATTTATCCATTTATTTATGAGAAAGATACAATCCATTACCCCGTTTAGTTAGTTTAACACCCGCTTGAGCGATAGAGGAAAGCATATCTCCAACCAACAATCTAGCTTTATCAGGTAGACTTTCAAGTTTTTGAGCAAAATCTACAATTACACCACTTCCACTAATTTGTTTCTCCAACTCCTTGTTATGTCTTTCCAATTCTTTTTGAGCTTTTAGTTGTGCCTTCCTTTCGTTAGCAGTTTTTACCGCTGCTGAAATACCACCAGTCAATGCTCCCGCCGCACTTAAACCAGCAAATAAAGGAATTAGAAACGGGAGAAATCCTCCTCTTGACTCATCTATTGAATATTTCTTTAACATAGGTTTCGTCATTTTAATTTTAAGTGATCCAACATCATTTAGTGTTTTTACTTGTGTGTGTGTGAGTAAAACATCAATTCTTACAGCTCCTTTTCTTTGAATTGTATTAACATTAATAATACAAGGCTTTTGATTTTGAATACAAGATGTTAATTTATTAAGATTGATTTGATTAACATATACCCCAACCATTTATTTATGAGAAAAAACCTATGTGATATTAATCATAACACCATTATCTGTATTAATCTGTAATTCTGTTTCCTCCAAAAGCAAACAATATGCATTAACCTCTTCACTCTCCCCTCTTTCAATGTATAGAGAAGTATCCACTCGATTAGACTTTATAGTTTCCTTTTGAGAACTCAGGTCAATTGCGTAGATTGTATAAAGTTTTTGAAACGCAACCATATCCAAAATAGGATCATTATTACCATTACTTTCACACACCTTTTGGTAGGACTTGTAGGCTTCCGCATAATCATTTTTTTCCCAATCAATTTCCAATCTATCTCGCGGATAAAATGTGCCATCAAGAGAAACCCGAAGTTGTTTCACCTTAGCATTATCACTCAGCGCATTATTCTTATTAGTACCGTCCTCTCCATCTGGTTTTTTAAAAATGAGCCAGAGGTATCGTGGCTTTCCTTGAAGAACACCCAAATTCCAAGTGTAGGTAGTGTGTTCCAGTTTAACGTGTTGACATCTTCTTTTAAGGTATGATACATTTAGCGGTTTCTTTGAGTTAAGTCTTCTATTTAACATCTCTTCCGTTTTAAGATTAGGAGTATATTCACTGATATACCAACACAAATCATTAATAACAAATTTATTGTTGTCTCCAAAAGCATTTTCATCCCCAAAAAGCAACCTATTTACATTATCATTCCTTTGTAGTTGAAATCTAATTTTAAGACCATACAAAACTTTATCATAATCGCAAAATCCAAATATACCTTTAAGAGGTACTGCTACGGTAAAACTATTCACTGCTTTTGTTTCATCATTATACATTGACTTCCTTTGACTATAACCAGGGTCTGCGTTTGTACCCGTTGACATATCAGGAATAAAACCTTCAACAGCTCCCTTACCCATTCTATCACTAAACGAATATAGTGTAAATTTCATCATTTCAGATGTAGCAGAGACATAATCAACCGCTTCAACCTCTTGTGTTCCAATATACAGGCGGACACTGTCAAACATTTTCCAGAAGAAATCATTTACGAGTGTAGCATTAGTATTATTCGCAGCCTTAGTGAATTTAAATTTACACAGCAAGAAACTATCAGCTATATTCAAGTAAGTTTGTTGATTATTTATTTCAAAACTTTTTGTTCCGTTTGAATTCCAGTCTGTTCCTGTTATAGCATTTACCTTAAAATAGTCTTCCTTTTTAGTGGAGTTTGAAATGATAATCGTATCATCCAAATCATAGATACTATCAATCGCTTCCATACTTGTATTTATATAGCATTAAAATTGTTGAAACCCTGACCCAAGTATTTTAATGATTTTTTGTCGTTCTTGTGAAGATAGTTGAGTTTTACCTTTTTTTATTTCTTTGATTGCTTGTAATTTATGAGACTCCTTTTGAGCATCTTTTATACTCTTTATAGCACCCGCAACGGAGCCCACGGCAGAAGCAGTTGAACCAATTAGGTCTTTATGTTTAAGGATGGTTGAACCAATACCCATTAGAGTATCAATTATCCCATCTCCTTTATTTCGAAATTGATGACCTACACCTCGTTGTCTCTTAGGTTTATAGTATCCTCTACCCACATACCTTGTATAGTCTGGTGAAAGGAACATGCCCTCCCCTGTAATTATTTTATATTTTCCCAACTCGTGTTTTCTCACAATAACCATTATTTATTTATTGAAAAACTTCACGTAGGTGAATTCTGATGGATATAATTTCATCATTAAAGGATATCATACGATTATCTTGGTCGGTTATCCTAAAATTTACTCTGTATATGGTTTTTCCTGACACAGGTAAATAGACAAGATTTTTTGGTTCCATATTAAATTTATAACCAATCGGGGTTGAGTATGCACTGAATGAAAATATTGTATTTGTTCTTATTCCATCGTTATAAGCACCATCAATCAAATCACAATGAATTAATACTGAATTTATACCGGAGGATATTTGGATAACATTATCACTGTAAAACGTCCCGTTATTTTCAATCTTTTTTGAAGAGAAACCCAATAGCTCTCTAAACGAATTTTCAATCGTGAAATCAACTTTATAATTATTTTTAAGTTTAATAGTTGATTTTGAAGTGTGTTTTTGAATATCTATTACAATATTTTTTGGTTCATCACCTTTTTCTTTCATAAGGCGAGAGACTTCTGAAGATATTTGAGAAATCTCGTAAGCTCCAGGTGAAACAGTTATAGTTTTATATCCACTTCCTGGATTATAACTAAACTTGCTGTTTTTCTCTGTGATATTAAACAAGGTATTATAAGTTTCCATCGACAATAAAGATGCCTCATATGAGGTAAGGGGGTCAAGTTGTAGTGGGTAAGGGAATGAAGCTGTGTAATCGCTCGTTGTGAAATTAAAACTAAGAATTGTGCTTCTCATCTTATTTAATATCTAATAAAATATCTTTGTATTGACATTTATTAATTATTTTCATATTCATCAACTGATCTAAAATGGCTGAGGATTCATTAAAACAATTGTTGTTTCCAGCCTTCTTACTACCTAACAACAATAATAGCCTATTAACTAATTGTGATGGGTCATTTGGAAGAAAACTAACACCCGAACCAAGCTTACTTAAAGCATCAATAATATGTTTCTCCTTCTCATTCTTCTTACTTTTACCAGCAACAGAAACTCCATAATCAAGTGTATTTAACAACTCAATATATACCCTATCTTCCTCTCTTTCCATATCAAGTGGTTCCTCAAAATATTTTGAACCGCTGAATCCGGGGTTTGTTAGAAGAAACATTAATCTTGGAGTTAATTTAACATTTGGTTGAGTAGAACTCAAGAACATCAATTCATCATTAAATATCAATACCTTTTCTTCCACAAGATGAAACACTGCTGGTTCTTCTGTTGGAATGAGACCTGCTCTGGTTTTTGAACCCGCCGAATATTCATTGTTTTGAAGAGCTTCCACAACATAATTAGGGGGTTGATTTACCTGCTCAAGTTTCCGAAATAATCCCTCGTCATCATATTCTAATTCACCAAGTTCTTGTTTTGTTATCTGACTAAAATCTTTGAGCATTTGAAGTTTTTTCGGAGTAAATTCTACCGTGGGAACTGTAGGTGAGTGTTGAGTTTTCAAAAGTGGTTTAAAGAATTTCTCTTGTTTTCTTTCAAAGGCTTCTTCACCAGTTAGTTTCTGTCTCCGTTTCTTCTTTATCTCTTCCTGTTGTTTAACAACTTTTGAAACTAATTGTTGATGTTCCTTAAACTTTCTTTCTCTTTCTTCGGTATTCATTTTCTGTATTTATTTATTGAAAAATATCATTTAGTATCTCATCTTGTTTCACAACAATATATTTATATTTTCCAATCGTGTGTTTCATATAATTTTCAAATTCTTTTTTACTACATAACGTAGAGCAATTATCTCTCCAAAAATTATTTACATCTATTGAATTTAACTTAAATAAAATAAAAGTATTGGCATTGTTTCTTATTGAGCGTCAAGATATATACAATTACAAGAAGAATGTCTCCCTCTTGTATAGTAGCTATCCATTACTGTTTGGTTTCTCTCATTAACACAATCATCAAAGATGACGAGGTTCTTTTTTGATTTATCTAAATCTTGAGGTGAAGGTATATCATCCGTATTATCACTGAGAATACAAGTTATGGGTTTCGATTTTGATTTCTGTGTATCACAAAATAATTGTATTATATCTTCAATATTATAATCATTCAGTTTGTTTTGAAGTTTAAATAAACCGATAATGTCTTCCTTTTTAAGACCTGCATTAAAACCCTGTGAGAGTAGTTGATACTCGGGTTGAAAACTTGACTTTGTAAAAATTATTAAATTATCATAATCTAAAAAATTAGGACCAAGGAGCATCTTTAAAAGTAAACAGGTTTTCCCACATCCGCTTGAACCAACTATTAGACATCTCAATGAATTTGGAATGTTTTTATGGTTATTAAACTTTATCTTATTTTCCCAAACGGGTAAAAAATCATTCATTTATATATTTGGAAAACAAGTCATCTAACTTTTTTTGAGCTATTTTAGAAACTCTATATTTTATCCTGAGTTCGGGTTTAATTTCAAAATAATTCATTATTTTATTTATATAGTATCTTGTATTAACATTTCCATTAAAATTATTTTGAATAATAAATATCATTAAACCCTTATACATTTCCTCAATACAAAGAGTCTCTTTCCTTGTAAGAAATGGTGTATTATCACCATAATGCTTAACATTCATCTCTCTTATTAATCTTGTAAAGTAATTCATTTTTGGTTCTAATTTAAAAGAGTTATATGTTTTTTTATATTTCTTATTATCATTAATTAGAATATAATCACAGAATAAACATTGTTTATATGAACCCTCATTATTAAGCCCTATTCTATCACAAGCTGGACAATTCTCTAATTTATCATATGGAGAGTCTGGAAATTCTAAATATCCTTCAGAACTTATCATATTTATATAGTAAATTTTTACTTAAACTAAACGCAAGTTTATTCATTAATAAATACAATGTTTCAAAGCACAAAAGACAAATTTCAATCAATCTCTACTTCGGTGGAAGATATAGAAAAATATGTCAAAGATGTTAAATTGAACAAAGATAAATATGGAAATTTTTGGGTAAAACCAGTTATGGAAAATAACATGAGCCCCTCTATTTCATTTAAAGGAAGAGCTCTAACTATACCTGGAAAGACATCCATTAAAGTAAATCTAACAAAAGTTTCTCCTCTACTCCTGGCAATTTATTCAAAGCTTGAAAAAGTGATTGACCACGATACTTTGAAAAAGAATGATAAGACCATTAATAATTCTAGAGGAGACATTTGTATTTTCTTTAATAATCCAAAGGGTGTAGATCTAAGTAAAATGAATGATGTTAATATTTCTGGTGAAATGTCATTTCGTTCTATGATAGTTAGAGATTATTTAAAGATAACTTTTGATATTAAAAATGTAGAGATTGAATCCGTTAATGAAAGAAAGTATATTGGTATAGATGGAAAGGTTTTTTCTGCTAATTAAATATGAGTCATTACAGCAGTGAAGATTTTACTATTTCATTGAACTCGGACGATAGTGATGATAGTATTTCATTGAACTCGGACGATGGTGATGATAGTATTTCATTGAACACAGATGATAGTTATGATACTAATAGTTTGTGCTCAAATGATAGTTATGAGAGTAGCTTTATTGATGACTCTGAGTATGATTCTGAGTATTCATGTGATAGTTATGACTTAGATGATTCTGAGTGAAAAAGTGTTTTAGTTTAAGCACAGCGATATATATAAAACGGAGCTGTAAAGCTCAAAAGTGTTTTATTTTAAGCACAGTGATATATATAAAACACCACGTTTTCTCACGCTATAAATATGGTTTATTGTGATACTTGCGAGAAGGAAGTAAAATATTATAAACAACATATTCTCACCGCAAAACATACATACAACATTTTAAACAAACTTTCCCCTCTTCCACCTGAAACAAAACACTGTTCTACATGTAATAAAAATATCCTCAAGAAAGGCTTCAAAATACATCTTAAAACAAATCTACATTTATCAAATTTTATCACAACTAAAAACTCTGATGGAGCATTCAAAGGACATATTAAAATAAGAGTCTTTAACTTCAAACCTCCTGAACCAGAGTCTATAGTTGATGCTGTAGAAATAGTTAAACCTGCTGTTCAAACGTTGATTGAAAAAACACTAAAGGAAATGAAACCACTTAAATTTTATATGGGAGTAAAATTAGAAATGACAAAGGATGAAGGAGTTATAGATGCACCATACATGAGAACTGAGCCACACTTTATATCTTCATATCAAGATTTTAAAACATCAGGAGTCTATGATGAACTTATTAAACAAGAGCAAGATGTGGATAATTCAATCGTAGGAAGTGGATTCAATATAGGAAAAATTATTTACATAGACATTCATATTCTTAAATCAGATCCTCTAAAAGCTTCTTCTTACATTGATTTACCCAGTGTTATCAAAAATAGAAAAGCAGTTATCAATATCAAAAATAAAGACAATAAATGTTTTCTCTGGTCTATTTTAGCACACTTACATCCTCCACATTTTCATGATGAAAGAGTATCTCATTATAAAAAATATGAGAATACATTAAATACGAAAGATCTAAAGTTTCCGATGACTTTAAATGATATTCCTAAATTTGAAAAGATGAATAATTTATCAGTTAATGTTTATGGTCTAACAGAAACAAACAACATTCAGGTTTTAAAGCTTTCTGACAATTGTAAACAAACTCATATTAATCTTCTATATTTTAATTCAGACGAAAATTCACATTATACATACATCAAAGATATTGCTAAATTAATAAAACCACAAGTCTGTAAGAGAACAAATAAAATATATATTTGTTTGCGTTGTCTTAACTTCTTCAATTCACAAGAAAGATTAGATAAACATTCAAATTATTGTGGCGAACATAAATCAACGGTAATCAATATGCCTAAAGAAGGCTCAAAGATCACATTCAAAGATGAAAATAAAAAGATCAAACATCCATTTGTTATATATGCTGATTTTGAAAGTATTTTAGAAAAAATTGATACTGCTTCTCCAGATCCAAAAGAATCATACACAAATAAATATCAAAAACATACTCCTTGTGGTTTTTGTTATTATATCAAATCATCCGTTGGTGATAAATATAATAAGTTAGAGATGTATAGAGGCTCAAATACCCCAGAGGAGTTTGTGAAACGACTAGAAAAAGACTGTGTTCGATTAACCAAGATAATGAGAGAAACCAATAAACCAATGTCCTTAACAAGTAAAGAAAAAAGGGAATTTATAAAAAACAATGTCTGTCATATTTGTGAGGAGAAAATTGGTAAAGGTCTAAAGGTTAGAGACCATTGTCATCTCACTGGTAAATATAGAGGTCTGGCTCATCAAAGTTGTAATATTAATTATCAACTCCCCTCTTTCATTCCTGTCTTTCTTCATAACAACGCTCATTATGATACACATCTATTTATCAAGGAACTCTCAAAGACTTCTGGAAGTATCTCAGCAATTCCAAACACGGATCAGAAATACATTTCATTCACAAAAACAATTCACACATCTCCTATTACTCATATCAGATTTCTTGATACATTTAAATTCATGGCAAGTCCATTGGTTAACTTGGTTCAAAATCTAAAAGAGTTTCCATGTCTTTCAGAGTATTTTTTAGATAAAGATTTTCTAACACAAAAGGGAATTTACCCCTATGACTATATGGACTCATTTGAGAGATTCAATGAAACACAACTTCCTTCAAAAGAAAATTTCTATAACAAATTAAACAACAGTAATATATCTGATAAAGATTATGTACACGCACAAAATGTTTGGGAAAAATATAACATCAGGAATCTTGGCGAGTATCACGATTTGTATCTCAAAACTGATGTGCTTTTATTGGCCGATGTATTTGAAGCCTTTAGATCTGTTTGTCGCACTGGATATGGATTGGATCCTGCTCACTACTACACAGCACCTGGATTGGCCTGGAGTGCGATGTTGAAAATGACAAAACAAGATTTGGATTTGATAACCGATGTTGATATGCTTTTGATGATTGAAAAGGCAAAAAGAGGTGGAATTTCACAAGTCTGCTCGAGTAGATACGCAAAAGCAAATAACAAATATCTTCCAAATTATGATCCAACGAAAGAGAGTTCTTACTTGATGTACTATGACGCAAACAACCTGTATGGCTGGGCAATGTCTCAGGCTCTTCCTTATGGAAAACTTAGATGGGTAAAGGAAAAAGACTACAAAAACGTTTTACAAGATGTATGTATCTCTACACAAAAAGAATTGGATGAAGAAAAAGTTGGTTATTATTTTGAAATTGATTTAAAATATCCAGAGGAACTCCATAACCTACACAAAGATCTCCCATTTGCTTGTGAGAAAGAAAGTCCAAAGAAAGAATGGTTGAGTGATTATCAACGATCGTTTGATATAGGTGAATCAACAGAAAAATTACTTACTACATTATATAACAAGAAAAATTATGTTCTACACCAAAGAAATTTGCGACAATATTTATCAAAAGGTCTAAGAGTAGAGAAGATCCATAGGGTTCTAAAGTTCAATCAAAGTCATTGGTTAAAGGGGTACATTGATTTTAATACACAAAGAAGAACAGAGTCAAAAACAGATTTTGAGAAAGACTTTTATAAATTGATGAATAATGCGGTCTTTGGTAAGACTATGGAGAATGTGAGGAAAAGACAAAATATCAGATTATCAACATCTTGGGAACAAGCATCAAAATTAATTAATAGACCGAGTTTTACTCGAGCTGAGGTCTTTACTGAGAACTTTTGTGCGATCCATTTGATTAAAGAGAGTATTGAAATGAACAAACCTATTTATATTGGGACAACAATTCTTGATTTATCAAAGTCATTAATGTATGATTACTTTTATAATAACTTGAGGAAGAAATATCAAAATGATGTTAATCTACTTTATATGGATACAGATAGTTTTATTTTGAAAATTAATACCAACGATGTTTATTCAGACATGAAAAGAGACATTAATATCTATGACACGAGTAATTACAGTCCAGAGAGTGAGTTGTTCTCTTCTAAAAATAAAAAGGTGATTGGAAAGTTCAAGGATGAATTAGGAGGAAATGTCATGAGTGAATTTGTGGGATTGAGGTCTAAGGCTTATGCTTATAAATACATTGTGAATAACGTTGAAAAAACTGATAAGAAATTAAAAGGTGTAAAGAAAAATGTCATTAAAGAAACAATAAACTTTAAGGATTATTATAACTGTTTAACAACAAAGAAAGAAGAGTTTAGAAAGATTAATGGAATAAGAAGTTATAAACATCAATTATATTCAGAAGAGGTGAATAAGAAAGCATTGGGGGCTTTTGATGATAAGAGGTTTATTTTAGAAAATGGAATTGATAGTCTCCCTTATGGTTATATAAGTATATAAGTGATAAGATATATATAAGTGATAAGATATATATAAGTGATAAGATATATATAAGTGATAAGATATACATAAGTGATAAGATATATATAAGTGATAAGTTAAAAAGGGGGGGTTGGGGATTTTAACGGGCTACCGCCGCCTTTTTTACTATTATATAAATGATAGAACCAAGTATCAACCAGACTAAAGAGTGGAGGTGTAATCAACCTTGGTATATAAATGGAAAACATAATGAATGTGAAAAATATCAAATAGGTATAATTGAAAAGGCAACTGGTAAAAAAATTCACAAAACAAATAAGAGAATTAATTTAAATACCGGTGAATTGGGTAAAAAAGATGGAAATATTTTTGAGTGGACGGAAAACTTTGATGGTTGTCAGGAAAATATATACTTTAATTTTAAAATGGTATGTGGCACTGGAGGTGCTCAAACAAGAACATTGAGGGAGGTTTACCATTTTATCTTAGCTCAGTTAAAATATCTTAATAAAGAACCAAACTCAAACATATTTTTTGTTAATATATTAGATGGTGAAGAGAGTGGCAAGAGAATTAAATTATTTCCCACGCATAAACAAATATTTGTAGGGTCGTTGTTTGAGTGGGTTATATTCACCAGATGATATTAAGAGTAAAAGGTTAAAAGGTTCATAAGGTCAGAAGGATCACAGGTGTTTAAGTGGTCTAATGAATAAGGATAGCATGTCAAAAGGTTAGAAGGTTCGTAAAGAACAGGGTGAGAGAAATAGAGGTCTTTAGGGGCAATGAGGGAGGGAAAGAATTAATATGGAAGTGAATGGGTCAAAGATTAATCTGCCAGATGATATGTAGAAGAAGGATGATAGGTCTATAAGAGAAAACAAATATTTGTAGTGTTTGAGTGGTCTAATGAACAACATTAAGGATAGGTACTACAGACAAAAGGTTCATAAAGATGAGGGTGGGAGAAATAGAGGTGTTTATGATTTTTGAAAAAGACAAGGGGGTAAATGACATTAGATAGGGATTTCCCATGTTAAACGGAGGTGTCCCAGAAGCAACATTATTACACTACTCCTATGCCATATCCAGGCATTGCAAAACGTCATTGCTGGGCACCGAAGGGGGCTCGGCAGTGACGCACGCTGAAAGGGAGTACTCAGTTTTCACTCTGGCTGTTTGTTTGTTTTCTTGTTTTCTTGCTTGTTTGTTTTCTTTCTTGTTTGTTTGTTTGGTTGTCCGGGCGATATCTCAGCCATCCTTTCATCTAGGAAGCTGAAATTTCGGCAAAATAGTGACCAAGTCCTTTGTCAAAAAACGTATTTTTTGTTTTTTGATTAATCAATAAATTGAGGAGTTATTTAATTATTAGCGATTAATTAAGTACTTATTTATTTAATCAAATATCCTTTCTCTTCTGACCATTAACTCAGGCACCTTTTGAGTTAGGAAGCTGATATTTGGACATGCCAATGACCAGGTGATTTGGCTGCAAAGGATATTTTTGATTTATTAATTAATCAATTAATCAATTAATCGATTAATTACGAAAAAAAAAAAAATCAGTTAGATTCTGATGAAATGGTGGTGATTTATGTGTTCTGTGACCGAATTGATTAATAATTTAATTTTTTAATGATTATTATTTATTTATTTTCATTATTAATCATTTATTTATTTTCTTTCTCATTTGGCCAATATCTCAGGCACCTTTTGAGCTGGGAAGCTAATATTTGGACATGACAGTGACCAAGTGATGTGGCTATCAAGGATATTTTTGATTTATTGATTAATCATTTAATCGATTAAATATTTATTGATTAATCGATTAATTATTTATTGATTAATTAATTAATTAATTATTTTTTTATTAATGACTTATTTAATTAAATTTCTAAAAGATACATCTTCGGATAAAGCACTAGTGGTTTAGTTATGCTATTA
>NC_136273.1:57991649-58009461 GCF_964187855.1 Myxine glutinosa | reverse complement strand
ATACAAGTTATTGGCAGAGAGATGATGTTTGAGTTGAGTGGCTACAGCGCGTTCCAAAACTTTTGACAGAAAGGGTAGGTTGGAGATGGGTCTGAAGTTGTTTAGGGTGTCAGGGTTTAGACCAGGTTTTTTTAGAATGGGGGTAACAGCAGCAATTTTGAGGGAAGGTGGACGATGCCTGTAGACAGGGAGGAGTTTATTGTTGCAATGATAAGTGGAGAGAGAGCAGGGAGGGAGGCTTTGACAAAGCTGGAGGGGATGGGGTCAAGAGTGCAGGTGGCAGTTTTCATTCCTATGAGGAGTTCAGAGAGGTCAGTAGGAGAGATTGGGGAGAACCGAGACAGGGGATGGCAGGACAAGGGGGGGCAGGTGGTTGGAGGGGGAGCGGGTGCGGCGGTGGTCAAGCTGTTGTAGATGTTGTCAATTTTGCGTTGGAAGAAAGAGAGGAAGGAGATGCAGTTGTCTACTGTGAATGACTGGGTGGTGGTGTTCAGGGGGCGGAGGAGTTTGTTTATTGTCGAGAAGAGTGCTTTTGGGTTTCCGGAGCCAGAGTGGATAATTTGAGAGTAGTAGGCAGAGCGGGCGCGGGAGAGGGCATCTTTGTAGTGTTGTATGTGGTCCTTGTAGGCTTGGGAGTGAACTGTGAGACCCGTTTTATTGCGGAGTCTTTCAAGTTGGCGAGCACGAGTTTTCATCAGGTGGAGTTCAGGGGTAAACCAGGGAGCAGAATGGGTGAAAGAAACTGTTTTGGTTTTTACAGGCGCAAGCTGGTCAAGGCAGGAGGAGAGAGTGTGGTTGTAGTAGTCAGTGAGGTCGGAAGGGGTGTGGAGGTCAATGAAGGGAGAAGTGGACATTTTTTCAGAGAGGGTGGATGAGAATGAGGTAGGTGAAAGAGCGTTTAGCTTACGGAAGTTGATTGTGCGATAATGCCTTGGTGTTGGGGCGGGGATGTTGATGGTCAGAGTGATGGCTAAGTGGTCAGAGAGGGTGAGGTCAGAGCCATAGAGATGGTGCAAATTTAATCCAGTGGAGCAGACAAGGTCCAAAATGTGACCACGGATATGGGTAGGAAAGTCGACATGTTGAGTGAGGTTAAAGCAGGTGAGTAAATCAGTGAAGTCAGTGGTTATTGTGGAGTCAGTGGAGTCCATGTGGATATTGAAATCACCAAGGAGGAGGATTGAGGGGGAGAGGGAACATAGCTGGGTCAGAAAGTAGGAGAAGTCAGATAGGAATGATGGGTGTGGTTTGGGAGGGCGGTAGACGACAGCCATGACTGACTGCGTGTGACCAGAGAGTTTTAAAGCCAGGTGTTCAAATGATGGAGCAGATGAGATGGAGATGAGGTTGGTCTTGATGTCTTGACGGTGGATAACGGCAATTCCACCACCTCGGCCCTCCGAGCGTGGTTTATTGACGTAGGAATATCCATTGGGTGTGGTGAGGTTGAGTGTGTAGTAGTCCAGAGGTTGTTGCCAGGTTTCGGTGAGACAGAGAAAGTCCAGTTTGTTATCCAGGATGTATTCGTTCAGGATGAGGCATTTATTGTTGAGGGACCGGGTGTTGAACAGGGTGAGCTTGATGTTGTTTTGAACAGCAGGGATGAATTCAGGTGATTTAGCCAGGGTTCGTAGGCAAGAGGTGCGATCGTGTGGGTTGCTGTGACCAGGTGCGCTGGGACGAAGAGTGAGAGTGCGCTGAGCCGACCAGAGGACGGGGATGGAGTGACCTGATTGCAAATAAACAAACTTGCGACCGGAGCCACGGTGAATGTACCTGGGTCGTCGGAGGAGTCCATTTGATTTGATGGCAGAGATGCATGATGGGGTGGAGCGGGTATTGAGCAGAAGAAGCCTTGCGGCGGAGTACTTCAGAGCCATGCCAGGCAGGAGCGAAGGGACGAGTACGAGGCCAAGGTCGAGGAGGCAAAGCGGCAAACGCAGCGGCAAACGCAGCGGCAAACGACTGCAGCCGCTAATCAAGACCACAGCGGCAAACAAGGCCACAAGGCCACCGGCAAACAAGGCCACGGCCACAAACAACGGGAGCGGGCCTTTCGATTCCGTATTCCGTACCATCAAAAGCAGATTCCGTTATCCAGCCGGAGAACACGCGGCACGTGCGGGTGTGAAAAGGCAGGACAGGTGTGAGATGTCAGGTCAGAAAAGTAGAAGCAGACCCTGTACATCCATCCAGTCGGAGAAGCGGCGAATATGCAACGCCAGCGTCCTCTCGCAACCGAACCCGGAAGTCTATATATATATATATATATATATATATATATATATATATATATATACATACATACATATATATATATATATATATATATATATATATATATATATATATATATATATATATATATATATATATATATATATATATATATATATATATATATATATATATATATATATATATATATATATATACATACAGACTTGGCATTTAATATGGAATATTTTTTTTGTGGGGGTGAACTTGCTTTTCAAGATGACTTAGAACCAAAAGTTCATTGGAATTATGTTGAAATGATTCTAGATTTTGTTAATGTGACCTTTAAAAGAAACAAAAACCACATTTGACATTTCGAAGCAAATAAATTGATCCTTGAAAGTGATGTAAACTGATATCGAACTCAATTCACGGACAGTACTGTGTTAAACTTCTGTACGTTTTCCAGAAGTATCTCTTTATTTTGCACATGAGCCAAAAAAAATTTCAACAAAAACAAAAGCATTATGACTGGGATTACGGACAGTAAAATTACAGTTCAGTACTTCGTGTAACCCCCACGAGCATTCAGGAGATCACGTACACGTCGACGCATGCTGTTCATGAGATTTGCCAAGGTTTGGACAGGAATAGTTTGCCATGCAGTGACAATAGCCTGCTGCAATTCACGCACAGAGGTTGGCTGCTGGTCCAAGTTGTCGATTTGATGCGTTAATTCTGCCCACAAGTTCTCTATCGGATTCATATCTGGGGACATGGCAGGCCACTCCATATGCTCTACACCACGGTCAGCAAGAAAGTGTTGGATCATGCGAGCACGATGAGGCCGTGCATTGTCATCTTGGAAGACAAAGTTTCCTCGAAAGGCTGCACGAGCAAATGGAAGCAATGTTTCTTCCAGAATGACCCTGTACTTGAACTGGTTCAGGTTTCCATTCAGAACAACCAGGTCAGTTTTGCCCCCTGCATGAAAAGCAGCCCAAACGGTCACCCGACCACCTCCAGCTTGGACTCTTGGCACTATACAATCTTCGTTGTGGGCTTCATGCACTTGTCTGTGCACTCGGACGCGGACATCTTGATGATAGACCAGAAATCTAGACTCGTCACTGAAGGTCACGTGATTCCAGTGTCCTGGCTGCCATTGACTGTGCTCTCTGGCCCACTGCAATCGGCGCTGGCTGTGTTGTCTGGTCAGGCGTGGCTTTCTCAGGGGATGCCTGGCACGATAGCCTGCTTGAACCAGTCATTGGTTGACTAGCCTTCTGGATAATGGCACATTTGTCAGTTGCTGCCAATCAGCCCGAAGCCGATTAGCTGACTTGGTACGGCCATTGCAGACTAACCGGTGCAGCTGGCGATCATCTCTCCTTGTGGTTCTGGGTGGATGTCCTGGCCTCGGTATTGGAGTAGGGACACCCCTCTGAGCATTTCGTTTCAGGACCTTTGACACCTGACCTTGAGTGATGCCATACTGCCGAGCAATAGCATGCTGTTTCATGCCAGAATTTCGTAAAGCCACCACTCCATGACAAACAGCATTGTCAAGTTGACGGACCATCTCCAGAGGAAGCGGCAATAACTTTTGTAGACGTGCAGCAGTTGTTTTCCACTAATACAGAACGCAACAACACTTATACACCCGAATGTGAAGCCAATCGTCAAATGTACCTGTCCTTACATTTTGTCACGCCACCTGTGATATAATCCTGTTATTGACTTCTTGCTGCGAAAGACAATCAGTGACATGGTTCTTTCAACAAAGACATCACCGAAGGGGAAAAGAAACTCACCAGATTGATATACTGAGTTCAGAAAGTAAACCCAAGTCAAGAAAAATATATATTCCATGTTAAATGCAAAGTCTGTATATATATATATATATATATATATATATATATATATATATATATATATATATAACTGTAAGAAATAGTAGAAACTCCAAAGTACGAGCAGGGCGTCTCATTTGTATTGAATAAATAATCGTTAGATTAAATAAGACGCGGACGTAGCTTCAGGACGTCGATCTTTAATTGTCGACAAGCTTTCGACCAACAAAGGTCTTCTTCTGAGTCAGCCCCAAGTTCAACGGAAGTGACCGTTCACCGAAGTGACCGAAGTTCAACTGTAACGCAAACGGTCACTTCCGTTGAACTTGGGGCTGACTCAGAAGAAGACCTTTGTTGGTCGAAAGCTTGTCGACAATTAAAGATCGACGTCCTGAAGCTACGTCCGCGTCTTATTTAATCTAACGATTATATATATATATATATATATATATATATATATATATATATATATATATATATATATATATACATACAAACACACACATATACACACACACACACACACACACACACACACACACACACTCACACACACATATATACAAACGCACACACACACACATATATATATATATATATATATATATATATATATATATATATATATATATATACATATATATATATATATACATAGATATATATATATATATATAGATATATATATAGATATATATATATATCATTCATTCATTCATTTTTTTCACACATATATACAAACACATATATATATATTGTTACAGACGCGGTTGTGGATGTTAGTTTACCGAGCGGTTTGGTATGGCCGCGTCTGCACAGTTTACCCGATTATACTCGAACGTTGGCCGAGTCGCGCTACGCTAAATCAATTGAGGAAAAGGACACAACGGCTGGGTTAAAATGACACGACACCAAGGGTACAGTTCTCAAGACCTCCGGAGGAGGTTATAATAGTACGGAACGTTAGATTACAAGGACAAGAGAGACAGCATAGAAAAATAGGCACTTAATCACGTCTTATAGTAACCCCGACAGACGACAGATAAACAGGACAAAACTGACTCACACGGGGATTGATGGCAAGGAAGGGCAGGTAGTCGGTGGACAGCACAAGGTGCACTCTTGGCTCAGGGACAGGATCCACACGGTCCGAAAGATGCAGGGAGGTCTCTCAGTGCTCGGAGGTCGCGACTGGTTCTTCTTCAAGCTCGGGGCGCATCTGACGTCACGTCCGGTAAGTGGCTGCGTATATCCGGCGGGGAGTGACACGCCCTCGGCTCGTTAGCTCCGCCCCAGATGGAATCGGCCCGTTGCTTCTTATTGGGTGCGGGGGTTACCAGGCTCCGCCCTTGACGAGGAGCTGACAGCCAGCCCCTTCGTGGTAACCCCATGGGCGCACATGGCAATGGCGGCTAACCAAGCCGGTGTGAGGACGCACACTCCCCGCACCGCGGCCGCGCCGCCCCCGCTGTGGTTGTAGTTGTTGTTGTTGTTATTGTTTCATGGGGAAGATGGGAGGAGGTATGGGGAGGTCCTAAACTCACTACTGGTGCCATACAATCACATTCTGGTGCAACGAAGAGTCAGAATTAATGGAAACGAGTCCTTAACTGACATAGACTAAGAATAACTAGCAAGATGTCCGAAAGTTGTCTACGTGAGATGCGGTGGACCTGGGCACGACATTTAATGGGGGAAGAAGGGGAAGGTCGGTTCTACAGAGTGTTGTTTACAGACAATGGGACTAGGGAATGGGGGATTGGGGATAGTTGGGGAGTATTGGGGAAATAGGGGAATATTTACAAGCGGATATGGAGGCCAAATCCCATATCCGCAACATTGCACCCTTCTCTACCCTCGGGGCGACCCGACCCGATAAATTTTTACCTATTTTAGTGTGGCACTCAGATGTAGTTCCCTCTACTATTAACTCTACCCTGAGTGCGACAGTTTTACAGATATTCACAAATGAGTAAATATGTCCCCCTGCGACGTTGCACCCTTCTCCTCACAGAAACACACCCACAGGATAACCGAATCGCGGAAAGAATTCGCAAACTAAACATACAGCCGGTAGGGAGCATTATTTACATAAGACTACGCTGATATTTACACTACGATCCAGGACCTGTTTTTGGAGGAACACATGCAGATGTTATGCATAGAGAGAGCACGCATGCCAGCATCGATACACCAACCCACGAGTGCTCTGTGGCCTTACGGCCTTTAATAATGTGCAGAGCACCCCTTCCAAGCACCAAAAGCACCACCCCAAGCACCAATCGGTGCAGTCACCATTGTTCATTAAAATAAAAACAACAACCCCTAACCCTGCAGGTGTCTCTTGCTCTTCGTGTGGTGCACTTGGCCTTCTGGCTTCTTTCAAAATAAAGAAAGGCGCCAACCGCGTCCATTTCCTATTTGTGGCCGTCAGGGGGCCAACTATTAGTGGTTCACCTGTATGGCATAGGTGCCACGTTGACCCATAGGTCCATCCACGGGTGGTGCTTGGCCGCAAAAGAACTGCGGTCCATTGTGGGTGGCCACCAAAATTGCGGTCCATATGGTGTATCGATCCAGGCAGCAAGCAGCGAAAGTGCAGGCCCACAACTGCGGAGCCAGCACCTCTCTCTCCTCTCTCTCTCTGCCCCAAAGCCAGATCCTCGGAGGTGGGAGACAAAAGAAGAGGACAAGTGAGTAAGGTGGTAAGGGCGCAAAAGTGCACGCAACATTAGGTAATGCACACTAGGGGCACATAGGAACCAGGTGAGACAGGTACGTTCCTACCGTACGCCCCCCCCCCCCCCCAACCAGGTAACCTACATGGCCCCTCCCTTACCCCTTACTGCATCCACAAAACACAACACTACCCATAAACATCTATTTTACAAATCAACAAACGTCCCTACTGTCTTCCCCGTTCCTCCCATAAACCAAATTCGTCTTCTCTCCCTCCTAACCAATCAAATTTGCCATTTTCAACTCTCATCAAAATTTGCCATCTCCAACTGAACATCAAAATTTGCCATTACCAATTCATCATCAGTCCCTCCTGAGGAGGGAGAGATGGAATCACCCCAATGTCTCATCCACGTCATGATGCGTCTCACCAATCCACACAGCAATTCTCATTTCCTGCACACAGAACAAAGAAAACACAGGTGTGGAGTCATCATCATCACCACAGGCAAGTGGCTGCGTATGGTGCGACAGGTTCATCAATCCTAACTATTTCCTAAATGACTTTAACAACTTTACATTACCCGGGGTCTTTCCCTGCCAATCCATTGGCCAACTTACACTATGGGTTCTAAAAACCAATTCCCATTGACCAAAATGTGGTGCCCCTCAATTTGGGGTCTCACTCCCCCGATTCATCTCTCGGTGCCCTCGCACAATTTCTGGGCTGCGACGTGTAGCTCTCCTAGCCGGTCTACCCACCTGCACACCTCCACCACTGCAGTTGCCTCCGAGCTTACCTGCTCCTTACCCTAACCTAACTACCTGGGGAAGGCCCTCTGGCGCTCTCCCCACTCGGTGCCCTCTCTGGCACTGGGCTACCCGGGTCCGTCCTCCGGATCCTCGGGCCCCACTGACACTAACGGCTCCCAGAGCCCACCTGCGGCCTCACCTGGCCGACATCCTCACAGTGGTGGAGTGCCCAACCAACTACACACACTAACAGGCTACACGCCCAGCCATTTCCACAACACTAATGCACCCATCCACAATACCATTCTGTCACCCGCACCACAGATGCCAATATCCAACCACAATTTACCTGTACCCTCTACCTAACACTTACACTACCCGCCCCGGGTATCCGTGATGGGGGTCCACTCTTCCCCCATTCACACATTCACACCTTCGCACCATGCACACCACTCCGTACCACTTACTCCAACTCTCTCCACACACCTGTACTTGCACACCTGTGCTCTCATTCTTGGTGCCGCCTGCACCCTTCTCTCCCCAAGCGCATTCGCGCTGATCCACACACTCACTACTCACACACTGCTCCACACACCTGTCCAGTTGCACACCTGTGCAATCACACCTGTTCAATTCTCACCTGTTCAATCTTCACACACACGGCATCATCTCAGCTAACTACTCCCCTCTGAAACTTGCGCTTCCCAGTCGTCCCTTTAAACTATTGCGCTCCCTCGTCATTATCATCCACACTAATCTCCCTGCGTCCCCACTACAGGTATCAGTCACTAACTAAACTTAACGTCACCTAATGTCATCTTCGCTAGATCCCTATCAATATCCTAACCCACCCGGGCTAGTTTTCACTGCCATACACCCCATAAGCTATAGCGCATTTGCCCCACTATATGGGAAGGGTGGCAAGGATGCCACCCTTACCCACCGGGCCCATCGCTCCTCAATCCCCCAGTCCTCTGGCACTAATAAGCCCCCCTTATTCAGAGGTACTGGGTCCCGCCTCGGCATCTAAAGCCGAGGCAATCCACGGGGGCGCCTGCTCGCCGGTGTAAGGTCTTATCCGGTCGGCGTGGACGATCCGAGGGAGGGCTCGTGGCCCCATTTTGATCTTAATGACCACGTCACAGATTTGCGACAGGACGACTCCTGGGCCTTGCCAGGGGGAGGTGAGTTTTGGGCACCTTCCCTTCCGCCTCCGGGGATTAAAGAACCAAATCTTCATCCCCGGAGCGTATTGACTCCCCTGGCTCCGGTCGTCGTACCTGCGCTTCATCTTTTCCCCCGCCAGATGGAGTTGGCGGCGGGCGAAGGCATGGACTAGCTCCATGCCTTCCTCTAGGTGACGTGCGTACCCCTCCCTCGGCGGGTTAACCACTGTGTCTGGCACGGGACCGCATAGCAAGTCGGCGGGAGCCCGTAACTCCCGCCCATACATAAGCAACGCTGGACTGCATGCGGTGGCCCCGTGCTGGCTGGTTCGGTAGGCCATTAGCAAATAAGGGAGATGTTCGTCCCAGTCATCCTGACGGGTGGCGGTGAACAGTGCCAGTTGTTGGATTAGAGTTCGGTTGAATCTTTCCACCATCCCGTCAGATTGAGGCCTTAAAGGCGTTGTTCTGGTTTTCCGAATTGACAGGAGACTGCACACATCTTTTAGCAATTTGCTCTCAAAATTTCGTCCCTGGTCGGTGTGCAACTCCTGTGGAATCCCATGCCGGCACACAAATCCTTCCACGAAGGCCTGCGCTACCACCCCTGCTTCTTGGTTGGGGAGGGCGTAGGCCTCCGGCCACTTGGTGAAGTAGTCCATCACAACGAGGATGTACTTATTACCTAGGCGGGTGCGGGGTAGTGGGCCTAGGATATCCATGGCCACCCGCTCTAGGGGGGCCCCCACCTGGTGTAATTGAAGGGGGGCCCTCATCCTCCGTGCTGGTCCCTTTTTGGCAGTACAGGCGTCGCATCTCCGACACCAGTCCTGTATGTCGCGCCCCATATTCACCCAATAAAACCTCCGGCGTACCTGCGATGTCGTCTTTGTCCTGCCCAAATGGCCGCCGGGGCGGGTACCATGCACCTGTTGCAATATATCGGTCTTAAATTTATTTGGGACTACCACCAGCCAGGAAGTTTTATCAGAGGGAACCTCCACCCACTTGCGATACAAGATGTTATCCTTCAATTCCAGGGTTTTCCACTGAGCCCAATATGCCTTTGTTTGCGCCCCGAGGGGGGTGACCTCTTCCCCCTTTGGTCTTTGCCCCAATTTGACCCAATTGAACACTGGCCCCAGGACAGGATCCTCCTGCTGGGCCGTGCTCCATGCCAAAGTTCCGAATTCCTCATCTGCGGTTAGTGGCAAAATTGGCCCTCTCACCCGGGTTGCCCGGACAACGAGGGTCGGGTCCGAATCGCCCAATTGTTCCCTCTCCTCGTGTCTCGCACAAAATTTGCAGTTTTCCCCCAGACAAGGACGCCGAGAGAGTGCGTCCGCATTACCATGGGCCTTCCCGGCCCTATGGGCCACATCAAAATCGTACTGCTGCAACTTTTCCAACCACCTTGCAATTTGGCCCTCTGGTTCCTTGAACCGAAGGAGCCATTGCAAGGAGGAATGGTCAGTTCTAACCAAAAATTTCCGCCCGTACAAGTACGGGTGGAAATGGTTCATGGCAGCCAGCATAGCCAATAACTCTTTGCGAGTGACGCAATAATTTCGCTCGGGCCTACTTAAGGCCCGACTATAATAACCAATCACTCTCTCCACGCCCTCCTGTGTCTGAGACAAAACTGCGCCCAATCCTTCCTGGCTCGCATCCGTGTCCAGGGTAAATGCCCCGTCGCTAGTGGGGTAAGCTAGAAGGGGTGCGGATGTTAGACACCCCTTCAATTTTTGGAAGGCCTCGTGGCACTCCCGTGTCCAATTAAATCGCGTCCCCTTCTCCGTAAGCCGGTGGAGGGGACGGGCCAACTCCGCAAATTTCGCCACAAAGCGCCGGTAGTAGGAGCAGAGTCCCAAAAATCCCCGCACCTCTTTGATGGTACGTGGTGCGGGCCACTCCTCTACCGCTTTAATTTTGTCTGGGTCCGTTTTTACCCCCTCGCGGCTGATCACGTGACCTAGATAGGCCACCTCTCTTGCAAACAAAGTGCACTTACTCGGGTTCAGCTTCAACCCTGCCTGTCTGAGGCACCCGAACACCTGGTCCAAATTAGCTACTGCCTGGGGGAACGTTTGGGCATGTACCAGGACGTCATCCAGGTACACCAGGCATGATTGCCATGGCATGCCGCCTAGTACATGCTCCATCAATCTTTCAAAGGTGGCGGGGGCGTTACACAAACCAAACGGCATCACAGTAAACTGATACAGTCCCTTACCTGTGGAAAATGCCGTTTTCTCCTTCCCTGCCCTATCCATCTCCACCTGCTCTCTTGAGGTCCAAAGTTGTGAACCAATTTGAGCCCGCAACGGCATCGAGGGTGTCATCAATCCTTGGCAGGGGATATGAGTCCTTGAGTGTCACGTTGTTTAGCTGGCGATAGTCCACGCAGAACCGCGTGGTCCCATCCTTCTTTTTGACCAGCACAACAGGTGACATCCAAGGACTTCCCGAGGGCTCGATCACACCTGCGTCGAGCATTTTTTCAACCTGCTCGTCAGCTTCCGCCCTCTTGCTCCAAGGGAGCCGTCGGGCGGCCTGACGAATAGGCCGGGCCTCACCGGTGTGGATCTGATGTTTCACCAGGCCCGTACGTCCAATATCCTCGGTGGACAGGGAGAAGAGGTCCAAATGGGACCCAACCAGTTTGTGTAAGGCCTCCCTCTGGGTACCTCCCAACTCTACGCTACTACGATTTACCATCTCGCAAATGGGATCGGGCCAATTCCTACTTCTTATTGAAGGCTCCCCCCGGGGTCGGCTCGGCTGGACGTTCTCGCCCCTCACTGTCGCGACTTCCTCAACTGGGGTGCAGCCAGCTACCCTCGTGCCCCTTACTATAGTGCGTGGTTCTGTACTCATATTTATTACTCGGACGGCCACTACCGGTCCGTCCGTTTTTACAAGGGTGCGGCCCACAATTAAACCCGGTATGGACTGCGCTGCCACCGGTTCGACCAGGCCGCAGGACTCCTGCCACGTTGGGCGAGCTGCCCACCGGGCCGGCACTATCGCCTCGGCCCTTGGGGGGATGGTCACGGCCTCGGAAGCCTCCAGCTCCGCTCTCTCGGCCGTGCTCACTCCCCCTAACGGCAGCTCTTCTACTCCCACCTGCAGGATCCCCCGGCACAAGTCGATTTTACAGCCGCTGGCAGTCAACAGGTCCAACCCTATTAAACATGGGTCGCACACCTCCGCCACCCAAACATCTATCTCCCTCCTTACCGACCCTAACTTGAGGGTCACAGAACCACGCCCTATGATCGGGGCCGTTACCCCGGTAGCAAGCTGCAAACTATAATTTTGCAGGCGCTGGATCTTATCCCAGCCACCTGCGCTCGAATCAAGGACCACAGGGCTGATGATCGTGGCGCTAGCTCCTGTGTCCACTACGGCGTCTACCCCCACGCCGGCAATTTTGCATCTAATTGTCAGGCTACCGGTTCCAATTTGGCCACAATAAATGACCTGTCGCGTCAATGAGGGCTCTCCTCCATCCTCTGCTGCCGAACACCGCCCTACGTGCCCAACACCTTCTAGTTTCCCGGGGTCTGGCGGGGGGGTGTCTGGGGTCGGCTAACCCGCTCCCCCCTGGGCGGAGTTGAGGACCTCAACCGCCGGGGATCATCCCGGCGCGTGGCTCGACAGTGCCGCGCCAGGTGACCCAGACGGTTGCAAGTATAGCACCTCACCTGGTAAGGTGCTTGTCTCCGGAATTCCAAATTTCCCCCCCTGTAGGTCCGAATTGGATTACCCGCTCGTGGTCCACCGCGGGCCACCTCCGGGGCCGCCTGCCATGGTCCAGGTCCCGCCAGGCGCTTGTCCACCAGCCTCCGGACCATGCCCGCCAGGTCAGGACCCACGTCGGGGGCGGGCCCCCTAAGGGGTCCGCCCTCCATCGGGGGTCCTACCTGGCGGACCGCCATTGCGAGACGCTCGCCCCCCCGGGCCAGGGGCCTCGCTGCTTCCCAACGGGCCGCAGCGTCAGCCGCCTGGCTCAGAGTCTGCGGGCGCCACATGGCGAGCTGTTGCCGGAGCTCAATATCCGGGAGGGCCTGGATAAAATGGTCCAGCGCCAGGCTTTCCCGGGAATCCGCTGCCATGCTAGCATGTGCGATCCCCACTGCGCGGCGAATGTCGTGGACAAGTTCCCCGATGGCTTCATGGGGCTTGCGTTTTCGCAGCGCGAGCTGAGCTTTAACAAGCTCGCTCTGCTGTTCAATGCCGAATCGATTAATTAGGGCGTCGCGGAGGGCTGGCAGGGTGAGAGCACCCACTGGTAATGCCCTCAGCACCTCCGCCGCCGCGCCGCGCAATGCGGCCACCAGGTGTACTCCACCTTCGTCCTCACCCCAACCGTTGCCCTTACACACACAGTCGAACTGCGCCAGGTACGCGCGTAGATCACTCTTGCCGTCATACGGCGCGAGTGGGACCTTGTGGGACCACCTCGTATGCGAGTCGTTGCCCGCCTGCCGGACCCCGTGCGTCGCCCCTTGCGGGGTCAGCGCGGGGCCGAACCGGCCGGGCCCCCCACAGTACATTACCCCCAAGGGGCTCTCGTGCCTCCCCGGTCCCTCCAACAACTACCCCTGTTGGTGTCGATGCATGGGTCACACCTCCGCAACTCGCTACCCATTCCATACCACCACAACCTTGCTCACCCACACCTCGCACCTCTCGTTCCATACCCTCCGGACCAGCCATACACCTCACTCTTGGCCTCTCACGAACATCCGGGTCTATCTCGACCCCCAAGCTTATCAAATCACCTGGCGCATCATACGCACGACCATATTGGTCACCACTTACACCGGGTCCTCTTTCTCTTCGCTTCTCCTCCATCACCTGCGAATCCCTCATCCGGTTAATGAGCACATCATCATGATCCGAACACAGACTTTGGACCAATTATTTTACTTCCTCCTTTATCTCTTCCTTATCCTCTCTCCGTCACTTCTTAATTTCGCTCACCCCTTCTTCCACTTCTTCTAATTTCTGCTTCACCTCCTTCATCTCTTCGTGCGCCCCTTTAAGTTCTTCCTCTAACTCCACTTTATTTTTTTCTATGTGCTCCCGCACCTCCCGCTCTTTAACCTCCATCACCTCTACCACCTTGTCCATTTTCCTCGTCAGGTCCTCATGTACCGTCTGACACTCTTTTTTAATTACCCCTACGTCCTTTTTCATCTCCTTCTGTGTCGATTTTAAACCCTCTATTACCGCTGTGTTCTTCTTTACCTGGTCCCCCAACTCCTTTTGTCCCACTGTCAGTTGTTCTACTCCCAGCGTCAACTCCTCTATACCCCCTTGCAGTTTTACAGTCCCCTTTCTCACCTCCTTCTCCATGCGCTCCTTACAGTGCCTCACCTCCTCGCGCACTCCTCCGACCTCCTCACTCACCCCTCTTCTGATGTCCTCTCCCATCACTTGCATCTCCTGCCCAGATGCCACCCTCATCTGCTCCATTTCCTCCCTGTGAGCATCCAGTTTGGTTTCTACCCCCATTCTGACCCCTCTATCTGCTGCCCCATTGTTTTAACTTCCCTTTCCGCTTGGTCCCTCATGTCCCTCAATTTGCCTTCCATACTGTTTTCTAACCCCTCTAACCCCATTTGCATCCCTTCCATTTGATTCTCTTGAGCGGCCATTCTGTTTTCTACTCCCATTAACCCATGTTTTAATCCCTCACCGGTACCCCTCGCTTCATCCCTCATTACCCCCATTTGGCCCTCCAATCGCTCACTATCAGCCCTCGCTTCGTCCCTCATTGCTCCAATTTGGTCTCCCAGCCCCCTGTTCTCTTCCATGAGGGCCCGCATTTGCAGCATGAATAGGCCCCAATCCATCGGCGGCGCTACCATACCACGGTCGCGGGCGCGGTCGCCGTGGCCATGTGCGAGGCGCCATTTCGCGCGCCCGCCCCCTCGTGCGTGACGACGCTATTTTGCGAATCTGCTACCCTCACTGCTTCGCTCTCCTCTTGTCCCTCATTTTGGTCCTGGATCGACCCTGCCTCACTCTCCCCCACCGGAACCCAGCCGTCTTGGTCTGCCACAGCGCGACTTTCAAAATTCGGGTTTTTTTTTTTTTTTGTAAAACACAATCAAATTTCGCCGTTATAATTTCGAGCGCGGGAAACGCGCTCCGGATCGAATTCCACTTCCCAACACCAAAATGTTACCCTAATGGTACAATTGGTGTCCCAAAATTTGGGCCTAACTGAATTTAGTCCCAGGTCCGAATTCCACTCCTCGACACCAAATGTTACAGACGCGGTTGTGGATGTTAGTTTACCGAGCGGTTTGGTATGGCCGCGTCTGCACAGTTTACCCGATTATACTCGAACGTTGGCCGAGTCGCGCTACGCTAAATCAATTGAGGAAAAGGACACAACGGCTGGGTTAAAATGACACGACACCAAGGGTACAGTTCTCAAGACCTCCGGAGGAGGTTATAATAGTACGGAACGTTAGATTACAAGGACAAGAGAGACAGCATAGAAAGATAGGCACTTAATCACGTCTTATAGTAACCCCGACAGACGACAGATAAACAGGACAAAACTGACTCACACGGGGATTGATGGCAAGGAAGGGCAGGTAGTCGGTGGACAGCACAAGGTGCACTCTTGGCTCAGGGACAGGATCCACACGGTCCGAAAGATGCAGGGAGGTCTCTCAGCGCTCGGAGGTCGTGACTGGTTCTTCTTCAAGCTCGGGGCGCATCTGACGTCACGTCCGGTAAGTGGCTGCGTATATCCGGCGGGGAGTGACACGCCCTCGGCTCGTTAGCTCCGCCCCAGATGGAATCGGCCCGTCGCTTCTTATTGGGTGCGGGGGTTACCAGGCTCCGCCCTTGACGAGGAGCTGACAGCCAGCCCCTTCGTGGTAACCCCGTGGGCGCACATGGCAATGGCGGCTAACCAAGCCGGTGTGAGGACGCACACTCCCCGCACCGCGGCCGCGCCGCCCCCGCTGTGGTTGTAGTTGTTGTTGTTGTTATTGTTTCATGGGGAAGATGGGAGGAGGTATGGGGAGGTCCTAAACTCACTACTGGTGCCATACAATCACATTCTGGTGCAACGAAGAGTCAGAATTAATGGAAACGAGTCCTTAACTGACATAGACTAAGAATAACTAGCAAGATGTCCGAAAGTTGTCTACGTGAGATGCGGTGGACCTGGGCACGACATTTAATGGGGGAAGAAGGGGAAGGTCGGTTCTACAGAGTGTTGTTTACAGACAATGGGACTAGGGAATGGGGGATTGGGGATAGTTGGGGAGTATTGGGGAAATAGGGGAATATTTACAAGCGGATATGGAGGCCAAATCCCATATCCGCAACATTATATATATATATATATATATATATATATATATATATATGTATATATATATGTATATATATATATATATATATATATATATATATATATATATATATATATATATATATATAAACAAACACACTTATATACACACACACACACACACACACACACACACACACACACACACATATATATATATATATATATATATATACACACACACATGCAAACACACACACACACCTGTGGCCAATTCAGTTGATTGAACATGATTTAGAATTAAATACACCTAACTATAGAAGGTCCCACAGTTGACAGTGCATGTCAGAGCAGAAACTCTGCCATGAAGTTCAAGGAAATGTCCGTAGAACTCCGAAATAGGATTGTGAGGAGGCATAGATCTGGGATCTGGGGAAGGGTTAAAAAAAACAATTTCTGGAGGGTTAAAAGTTCCCAAGAGGACAGTGAGCTCCATCATTAGGAAATGCAAAGAATATGGAACTTCACCAGTCTCTTCCTAGAGCTGGAAGTCTGACCAAACTGAGCAACTGGGCAAGAAGGACTTTGGTAAGAAGGAGGTGACCAATAACCCAATGACAACTGTGACAGAACTACAGAGTTCCTTGGCTGAGATGGGAGAAACCTGCTGGAAGGACAAGTCTATGCAGCACTTCACAAATCTAGGCTTTATGGGAGATTCACCAGATGGAAGGCACTCCCAAGAAAAAGCACATGATCGTACACCTGGAGTTTGCAAAAACGCACGTGAAAGACTCTGAGAGCATGAGGCAAAAGTTTGTGTTGTCTAATGAGATGAAAATCGAACTCTTTGTCCTGAATGCAAAGCACTACGTCTGGCGGAACCGAGCACAGCTCATCACCCATCTGGCACCATCCCTACCATGAAGCATGATGGTGGTGCATGATGGTGGTGCCAGCATCATGATATGGGGATGCTTTTCAGTGGCAGGGACTGGGAGACTTGTAAGGATAGAGGGAACAGTGAATGGAGCCAAAAGCAGGCAAATCCTTGAGGAGAACCTGCTTCAGAGTGCAAAAGACCTTAGACTGTGGCAAAGATTTATATTTCAACAGGACAATGACCCCAAGCATACAGCCAAAGCAACACTGGAATGGCTTCAGAATAAGAATGTGAAAGACATTGAGTGAACCAGCTAAAGCCCAGACTTGAATCCCATTGAGAATATGTGGAAAGACTTGAAGATTGCTGTTCACTGACGCTCCCCATTCAACTTGACAGAGCTTGGGCAAATATGCAAGGAAGAATCGGAGAAACTCCCTCAATCCAGATGTGCAAAGCTGATACCGATATACCCAAGCAGACTCAAAGCTGCAATTGCTGCTACAGGCGCTTCTACTAAGTATTGACTCAGGGGGCTGAATAGTTATGTAAATTAGATGTTTCTGTATTTCATTTTTAATTGATTTGTAAAAGTTTCTAAAAACAAAAATTCCACTTTAACATTATGGGGGTATTATTTGTAGATCGGTGACAAAAAATCTCAATTTAATCCATTTTAAATTCAGGCTGTAACACAACAAAATGTGAAAAAGATGAGGGGTGTGAATACTTTCTGCCTTTATGGTAATTTTCTGCCTTCGTGGTATTTCTCTGCCTTCAGATATGTTTCGCCTGGACGACAGGAATCAAATTGGCGGTGTGTGGAGTCAGCAGTTGTACGCCGCAATGACATCATAGATGTAATCACATCACATCACCTCTGTCATGTGACCAGATCCTCAGCTCTTATTGGTGTATGTTTGTGAGGGACATA
>NC_136273.1:57776649-57986649 GCF_964187855.1 Myxine glutinosa | reverse complement strand
CGCATTGTCTCATTTAATTACTTATTCTTGACCACAGTACCTCAGTGGGATTTTCCTATGTGTAGACAGGCCGGTTTGGTGTTGTGAATTTTTTTCTTTTTTGTTTTGTAAAACATTCGAATACAAGGAGGAAATAACTCTCCGGATATGACGTAACAGAATACCGCTCCTCGGACAGGTAGTTAGTCCAGTCAAGTTAGCTAAATTTTCACAAAACCCACCACTAATTGCAACAGAAACGAAACGTGTTGGAATTTGTTTAGTTCAGTACCCCAAATGATATATCAAAAGTCTTGTAAAGTCTTTGGAGTGGAACAGTATTTTTTTTACGCGTGAAGATGGGATCATGTAATCACGAGGTATGAAAAAAGCGAAGTACAAAAAGATCTATTGCTCTGTCTGTGGTGAGGCAATCAACATACTTCTGGTACCTATACCTATGTTTTCAGGGTCTGCCTTCCACATGAAGATGTTTTTAAAGTGATGTAGGAGTTCCTTATGCCATATTTGGGGGGTACCCTACCCCTGACAATGCCTGACCCCTTCATGGCCCTGCTCAAAGTATTAGGTTTCAATTTTAGATGAAGTGAGAAAAACTTGATGCTCCCCATGATACCTTATTAATAGATGGCAGCACCTTCCTTTGAAATGATCAACTAATTAGAAAAGATAAATGATTGTCTAATTTTCAACAATTTCACCGACTAGCAAGAATGCAATTACGATGTAGACACGAATGACACAAGGTAAGGGTCTCTAAGAATGATAAACACAAACCTTTTATAATTGTTTTCTTATATAAAATAGTCAGGAATGAAAACTGCCCTTGAAGCATGCCTTCTTTTGGGAACACCCAAAAGTGATGAGACTTCAGTCATAAAGCGTGTGCCTGTGAGTGCGGAAGAGATAGCTGCTGTTGGTCGCATCAGTATAAAGCAATTCACATCGGATAGTGGCGGACTGGGTAGTCTCAGGTATGAAAGTCTGCCGGAAGTACCCAAAGACAAGCAAAACTCCATGATAGATCTCCAATGCAAGACTTATCTGTGACTTCGGTCACCTAGACTAGCATGGGCTGGTTACATGCAGATGATCAGCAAAGGGAACCACCCAGGACAGGCATCCGTGATGTTCCTACCGATGATTGACATGAATCCCAGCGACATGACGTGTGTGATAGTTAACCACACATTAAAATGATAGTTAACCACACAAATATCATCTATATAACGACGTTTTTGAGATAATAATTTAGCTAATCCTAATTTTTCTCCTTCATCAGTTTCTGCATAAATGAAAATTCACAGAAAATAAGAAAAATATCCGCTAGTAGGGGGCTGCAAATCCCACCCATGGGAATAACCTTAACCTGTTGAAACATTATCCGACAAAAGGATACAGAAGTATTAAATTAAATAAAATTAACAGTGATTTAAATTGAAAAACCATACTATCATTTCCTGGTGTGACGTCACCACACTTCAACAAACATTTGCAAACTTGATAATTATTTCTTGATTTGCAGGTGAAATCAACTGATAATGATTAGATGACTGGAAAAGGAATTCTGGAATGCCTTCACAATAAGGGATGTTCTTTGTAATGTTGAGGAGTCTTGGAAGGAAATCATCTGTTCCTGTATGAATGGTCTATGGGGGAAACTTTGCCCTCAATTTGTTCACGGGTTTAAGGGTTTAAACGAGAATAATGTGTTGAAAACACGAGGTGACATCATCAAAATGGCCAAGACTGTCGGCTTTGATGAGGTGGAGGAGGAGGGTGATGTAGACGAGTTGCTGGACTCGTACCTGGAGGAACTCTCAAATGAGGACCTTCTACTGCTGGAGAAAGAACGCCAGGTGGATCGCAAATATTAGAATTTTAATAAAATAAACCACTGCAATAGTAACCATAGGGGCAATAAAATGAGGATTGAGGGAGCACTCACCCTAACCTCTGCCTCTTCTGCCTCTTATAATGGGAATTTAGTTTGAATTTACACGTTTTTCATTTACAGCATTTGCTCAACACTTGCTCTCAGGCTGAAGGCGAGGAGCTTGGCTAAGGAGGATGACATTGGGGACTTCATGACCAGCCTGTCGTGGGCCTACAGGTTCATGGCATGCCATGATCTGTCGGTTTGACGCCGCACACACATCTCCCAATATGTAAGCGATGGCACGGCTGATAAGATTACGCACTTCTAATTATTGTGATTACGCACTACATCATCAAGCTTTGCCAGAAGCATGAATTGTTTTTTGTTTTTTTGAGGGTGAATAACAGGGGTGCTGTTAATGCATGATCGCGATTAATACACCGGAAAATACGGTACTAAATCCAAATTTATATATCAAGTTGAAAAATCAAAAACCTCCACTGACTTGATATTGAGGCATCTAATCCTATCTAAGAACTCCAAAGTTAATGCTCCAGAAAGCGTTAATACCAGAATTATTATCAATTGCTAAACAACATTTCCTGAACTGTTCCCTAACAACTTGTAAGCCTAAGTTAACTTGAACCGACAACTCTTTGGTGGTACATTGCCGGGCACCAGCTATAAACCTATACTTGAACGAGTTCTTCTGAAGTTTGGGGATCCAGAAAAGCCGAGGAATACAAAGATTTATCTCTTTACACTTAACACTAAAATTATTAACTAAAACTTCATGATATTCAGAGATAATATCCTGGAGTGGCTTGTGACAAGGAGCTATTTCCTATATGCCAACCCAGAAATGCCATGCAAATTCAAAACAGTGGAATGAATGCAAATCCTTCACTTAGGATAAACAAAAACACAGGATATACAACCAAGCAATACAGAAACCATGTGAAGTCATTCGAGACTCGCATAGACAAGTAGGCACAACATTCATCGGCCAGATAAACGCTTTATTGATGAGGAGTTCTGCCAATGGCAAGGTAAATCAAACGGGAAAAACGATGGCTAACCAGTATACATCAAGGATATCTGAAAGATACACAATGACAGATTATAATCATCTCAAGAGAGTAATAATCAATGAAACTATTTATAACAAGAAAAAGAGCAATCAGAGATTGCAAACTCTCGCCAGGATGTATTTTCAGTGGTTTTTCAGGCTTTTGTGTTAAAACAAATATGGCGGCCAAAATACGTGACCGATGACGTCATCATTTTTTTTTTCTAAACTAATTTATTCCTAGATTATGCTCAATAAATTTCATCTTGATCGGATGAAGTTTTGTACTTGTCGAATTATGACGTCATAATGGAGGCACCTATGACATCATCATTAACATATTTTATCCCCCATAGAGAGTTCTTTACATTGAGCCGTGTCTCAATTTCTTTCTATTCAGCGCTTTCGGAGATAGAGGTGCAAAGTTTTGCGTTTTTTCCAAGATGGCGGCCAAAACACGTGACCGATGACGTCGTCATTATTTTTTTTTCTCCACCACTTTATGCCGACATGGCGCTCAACAAATTTCATCTTGATTGGATGAAGTTTTGTACTTGTCGAATTATCAAATTATGACGTCATAATGGAGGCCTTGAGCCAAGAGAATTAAAAATTGGGCACAGTCTATTCCAGGGCAAGACAAATATGTGTGTAAAGTTTGGCGATTCTACGTGCAACAGTGTAGACGTAGTACTGCGAACAAACAGACAGACAAACCAACCGATCAACATAATTGCCGGAACCTTTTTCGGCAAGTAATAACACACAATAACAACCAATATAAACGTACTTCGAAAAAAATCTTCGATTTTCACAAGTAACAACCAAACAGACAGACACTGCTCCATTTGTAATGTAGATTTTACAATCGAAAGATAGGTTCCCCCGCCCCTCCCAACATATAGCCAATGCAATGTGGTCAGCATGTGGTCAGAGTGTACCCGAGAGCATATAAATCCCAAAGCTTTCAGGCCCCTTGAGTGGGCCCCGGACTTTATAGCTTTGCATTCGCAGCATCTCAGTGAGCATGCACCCTGTTCCCTTCATTTCTGGAAACCCCCTTTCAAAAAATCCTGGATCCACTTTTGCAGTAGATGATGATACATATATTGTTACGGACTCGGCCCTAATGATTGTTGTTATGAGTATTGTTGTTGGTTCGAAGTATTCTAGATATCATGCTTATTGTGACTTAAGGGAAAGGGTTGTTGTGAGTAAAAGATTTTAAAACGCTCATGGTAAAATGTGGCCGGAAATCCGGATCGAGACCGGAAGAGGTGGAGCGAGAGAGAAAGAGGTGGGAGGATCGAAAAGAGAGGTGGTGGTTGAAGCTCCGGGCCGAGCGTTCGACGTACAGTGCGAGGGAACTTTGCATCCTTGAAGGGAAGTTCGGTCAATAAGAAATATCACCGGAGTGCGTGGAGCCTGTGTCGTCGGGTATTCTCATTGAGGTTCCGGAGGTTCCAGGCCTTGAGAATCCGGGTTGGAGCGAAAGCCGTCCGCCATCTTGGCCACGCGAGCACCCTGCAGTGAACAGGCTTTCGTCGTGTCGGCTGTGCATTATTCCCTGTAGTCAGGCAGATAGGTGTAACAATTGTGGGTTTATACATACAAGCATGAAATTTGGCACAGTCATAGATAATAGTCTAATGAATAATTCCAGATATGGACCCACAGCGAAAACGTCCTATGGTAGCCGTGGCGGCCATTTTACAAATGGCGGCCATTGACCAGGCTCATGAGCAAAATAATGCTGCTGTGAAGAGTGACGGTGGTGCTGTTGGACTCACTCAAAATCCAAATGCTCTTAGAAGATGGATGGTGGCTGGGCCGGAACTGGTTAGAATGACTACCGAGTTTGAAGCATCCATGGAGGGAAGGAAAATAAGGATTAATCAAGACACACGCCACCATGATCAAACATATAGTTCACAGGTAATCTTTACTCAACATGTCAAACGTCTGGTTGAAGTAATAGAGGAAATGGGAAACCCCTTCCTAGAAGAGAGTACAGACTTGCTGCGGCTGGACACAAGAGACATTGCTGACCCAACTGTTGTTTCTACTGTTCAACAGGCTGAGGAGATAGGTAAGCAACAGTACAAGACCTTCGTAGCAGACCGTCTACTGGAGCGAACCGTACCTCTTACTGAGCCAATAAAGAAGAATAAACTCCCATTGTTTAGTCGATCGTCTCCAAGAGAGAAATCCAAGACAAGTTTGCAAGTAACTTCGCTAAAGAGTGACTGCTCTTTATTCTCAAGACTCCACATTGCGTCTCAAACACGAGATGGTGATCTTGCAGAATTTTTCCGCCATGAAAACCAAGCATGTCCCCCGTCTTTATCTCAGCTTGGGAAGTTACGACTGGGAACCAAATCAGATCTATTGGTGTGTCTAGAGAGTTGCGCAGAGGTCAGAGGTGATGCTCCAAAACCAGATACTGACGTCACTATCCTTGACGGGGCAGTGTTGGTGAACGTTCTGAAACCAGTTGCTGCCAAAACCTTTGATGATTATGCGCTGAAAGTATTCTTGCCACACATGCAAGGTCACTTGCAAAGAGCCTGTCGTGTGGATATAGTCTGGGACCAGTACCGTGACAACAGCCTGGTTTCTCAAGCCAGGGACAAACGTGGGAAAGGCATTCGAAGGAGAGTTGACGGATCCACTGTTCTTCCAGGAAATTGGCAGCAGTTCCTGAGAATTGATGCAAACAAAACAGAACTGTTTGCCTTCTTGACAAAACACATCACACATCTTGTATCAGATAAGCAGATAGTCACCACGGATGGTTCAGATGTGACGTGCATTCCCGCACGCGACACCAGTCATCTTGCCCCATGTGACCATGAGGAGGCTGATACACGAATGATGATACATCTCGCGGATGCAGTCCGTGATGGATTTCAGAAAATTCTTCTGCGTACGGTGGATACAGATATAGTGGTATTGGCTGTGGCAGCAACAACCAAACTCAAAATCCAGGAGCTTTGGGTGGCCTTTGGGACAGGCCAGCACTTCAGGTATATTCCAGCACATGAAATTGCAGCATTCCTCGGACCAGATAAGTCACAGGCCCTCCCGATGTTCCATGCATACACAGGGTGTGACACAGTCTCGTCATTTAATACACGGGGCAAGAATACAGCCTGGGATACCTGGAAAGTATTTGACGAATTGACGCCAGCGTTAGTTCATCTCTCCACGGGGACAGCAGACATCTCTGATGACGTTGTGGCAGTGCTCGAGCGGTTCACCATTCTTCTCTACGATCGCACCAGCAATCTCGTCAACATAGACGAAGCTCGACAGGCACTCTTCACGAAGAAAGGACGAGCCATGCAAGCTATTCCCCCTACCAGAGGAGCCCTGGTACAACAAATCAAGAGGGCTGTGTACACGGGTGGCCACTGCTGGGGAAACATGCTCAAGGTTGTTATGGATCTGCCCTCACCTGGGGATTGGGGATGGATCGATCCCCACAACTGGAAACCCCTGTGGTCCATGCTTCCTGAAGCCAGCATTTCATCAAGGGAGCTGATTTGTTGTAAATGCAAAAAGGGTTGCAAGGGACGATGCAAGTGCAAACAAGCTAGTTTGAAATGTACCGCTTTGTGCCAGTGTGGTGGAGAAAATTGTGACGTATAAACAAGATCAAACTGGAACTATCTTTTTTTTTTTTTTTTTTTTTTTTTTTTTTGTATACAATATCGAGGCTCGTGAAAGAGCGAACATTAGTCACACAGAAAGACAAACCGACACATAAAACATATAACATAGGAAGCGGTAGACAAGATGGGGAGAGAGGGGGAAGGACACAAACACAACATTTGAGAGCAGGGACCGAGAGACATGGAGACATCGAGAGATCTGAGAGAGGGCGAGGGCTTTGGGGGGGGGGGGGGCGTGGGAAGGGGGCAGTGGGAGAGGTATAAAACATATGGACACTGCCAGGACTTCCAGGAAAGAAGTTGGAATTTCAAACAAGGTGGATCTGGGGTGAATTAGCGGGGGTAGAAAAGATCAAGGTTTTGGATGGGGGAAGATAAGAGATGGTGGTGAACAGCTGTTTTAAAGACCTGGAGGGAGGAGTGGGATTGAAGGGAGTGAGGGAGTTTGTTCCAGAGGCGGGAGAAAAGAGGAATGAAAGAGTGAAGGTGAGCGGAGAGCCGAGATTTCGGCAGTTTAACCATCAGAGGGTTGCTGGCAGATCTTGTGCGACCTGTAGGAATATTTGGGGGACAGAGCACAGAGAGAGCTGGGGGTGCAAGGCCGGAGAGGAGTCGGTAGAAGACAGAAAGACCACCTACCTGCCTGCGGTGAGTGAGTGAAAGGCCCTCAGAGATAGCTTCATCGCGGGAGATTCCAATAATTCTGAAAGCTTTGGTTTCAACAGCGTGAAGCCGAGCTAGGTGTGAGGCAGGAGCACCGGCCCATAGGGGAGAGCAGTATTCCATTGAGCTGCGGATGAAAGCCTTGTATGTGGTGAGGAGCTCAGGTGTGCCGAGGAAGGACTTCGCACGACGGAGGATGCCCAGTCGGCGACTGGCTTTGGAGGCCAGCTTGGAAATGTGGTTTTCCCAAGAAAGATCATGGCAGATAGTGAGACCCAAAATCTTGAGCGACAGAACTTCTTGGAGAGGATTGTTGAGAAAGTAGATGGGAGGGTTGTCCAGTCGATCTTTTCGGAGAGACATAGTAAGAGTGTGAGATTTGTCAGGATTGAAAGACATGTTCCACTTGTTTGACCAGTCTGTGATTTTGTCCAGGTCTTCAGAGAGTGAGGAGGCAGCAGACTGCCGATCTGAGGGAAGAGGAATGGAGCGGCAGAGAGTGGAGTCATCAGCAAAGAGATAGAGAGGATTTTCGAGAGAGTCAGAGAGATCATTGATGAAGACCAGAAAAAGCACGGGGCCCAGAACACTGCCTTGGGGAACTCCAGCCTGAACAGGAAGAGGAATATATACCGTTACAGTGCAAAATTACAAACGTTACGTTACGTTACAAAAAATCTAGTAATATAAGTTACCGTTACAGTGCTTGGTGGGTTAATTGACATTGCTGGCAACACAAATGCAAATTGTGGTCATTTGGAGAATACAATTATGGCATATATGTGTATCTAGAGTCATTTCATTAGAACATAAAGAAGCATTTGTGTCGTCCGGTAAAAATTAATCGCGGTCAAAACGGCCATTTTGTAAAATGGCCGCCATGGCTACCATAGGACGTTTTCGCGGTGGGTCCATATCTGGAATTATTCATTAGATTATTATCTATGACTGTGCCAAATTTCATGCTTGTACGTCTAAACCCACAATTCTTATGATGGATACACCTATCTGCCTGACTACTGGTGGATTGCCGGGAACGGCTGTGCCAGAAAGGGACACGTGAGAATTATACGGAGGCTCGCGGGTTGAACCGCAACGTGTACGTCGGAGCGCATCTTTGTGAGGTTCCTCTCCACCGCTGTGTTGCTGGGGGCTGAGCACGTGACCTCAGGGTCATCTCGCTAGTCTACGCCTCAATTGACCACCGGGCCGTGACTCCCCGTTCGCGGGAGCGCACAGAGACATTGGGACTTCGCCTTGGAGGGGAGCAGAGACATTGGGGGAGGTGCCGTGAGTGGGGTTAAGGGGCTTGACAAGGATATTATCGTAAGATTTGAAAGTAGGGGTGATTGCCCCCATTGCTGTATGGCTCTTTGTGTGTGATTTATAATATAGTATGGTTTGTTTATAACTTGGTGTGGTTGCATCATTGGTTCGGCTGTTTCATTTGCTGGTTCCATTGAGGGACATTATTTGCTGGGTTTCAACCAAGGATAAAACATCTTTCTGCCGGGGACCCTCTCGGGGTTCGGAGGTCCACCGAGACCAGAGGTAAGGGGGGGGGGGGGGGCGTAACAATATACACTAGCTCCATTATGTATAGATTCGTCGGGCGTCGCTAGCAGTTGAGTGGCTATCAAAAACATATAAATTTATTTATTTTTCTGGCATTACTCCATAGACCGGTAGCACTCCTTCCACAGACCGGTAGCTCTCCTTCGACGGACCGGGAGCTCTCCTTCCACGGACCAGAAGCTCTCCTTCCACGGACCGGTAGCTCTCCTTCGACAGACCGGTAGCTCCGCTTAAATGGACCAGCAGCTCTCCTACCATGGACCAGTAGCTCTCCTTCAACGGACCAGTAGCTCTCCTTCCACGGACTGGTAGCTCTCCTTCCACAGACCGGTAACACTCCTTCCACATACCAGTAGCTCTCCTTCCATGGGCCGGTAGCTCTCCTTCGACGGACCGGTAGCTCTCCTTCCACGGACCGGTAGCTCTCCTTCCACGGACCGGTAGCTCTCCTTCCACGGATCGGTAGCTCTCCTTCCACGGACCAGTAGCTCTCCTTCCACAGACTGGTAGCTCCCCTTCCATGGACCAGCAGCTCACCTACCTTGGACCAGTAGCTCTCCTTCAACGGACCAGTAGCTCTCCTTCCACGGACCAGTAGTTCTCCTTCCATGGACCAGTAGCTCTCCTTCCACGGACCAGTAGCACTCCTTCCATGGACCGGTAGCTCTCCTTCCACGGACCAGTAGCTCTCTTTCCACGGACCGGTAGCTCTCCTTCCACGGACTGTTAGCTCTCCTTCCACGGACCGGTAGCTTTCCCTCCACGGACCGGAAGCTCTCCTTCCACGGACCGGTAGATCTCCTTCCACAGACTGGTTGCTCTCCTTCCACAGACTGGAAGCTCTCCTTCCATGGAGCAGTAGCTCTCCTTCCACAAACGGGTAGCACTCCTTCCACGGACCAGCAGCTCTCCTTCTATGGACCAGTAGCACTCCTTCGACGGACCAGTAGCTCTCCTTCCATGGACGGGCAGTTAAGAATCTCCACACCAGCATATCATACTGTGAGAGACTGGAACTCCAGGCCAGTGGCCCAATCAATAGCAATCTATTGAGACCACTAGGTTCTGTTTCTCCTTTTTGACCCTGGTGATGAGATGCAGAGGTATGTATGTATGTTTGTGTGTGTACAAATAAAGCCAAACATCTTGGTTTCATCAGACCACAGAATCTTGTTTCTCACAGTCTGAGTCATTTAGGTGCTTTTTTGCAAACTCCAAGCGGGCTTTCATGTGTCTTTCACTGAGGAGAGGCTTCTGTCTGGCCACTCTGCCATAAAGCCCAGATCGGTGGAGTGTTGCAGTGATGGTTGTCCTTCTGGAGGTTTCTCCCATCTCCACACAGGATCTCTGGAGCTCAGCCAGAGTGACCATCGGGTTCGTGTTCATCTCTCTTACCAAGGCCCTTCTACCCTGATTGCTCAGTTTGGCCGGACGGCCAGCTCTAGGAAGAGTCCTGATTGTTACAAACTACTTCCATTTAAGAATTTTGGAGGCCACTGTGCTCTTGGGAACCTTCAATGCAGCAGAGATTTTTTTGTAGGCTTCCCCAGATCTGTGCCTCGACAGAATCCTGTCTCTGAGCTTTGCAGGCAGTTCCTTCGACCTCATGGCTTGGTTTGTGCTCTGATATGCATTGTCAGCTGTGAGACCTTATATAGACAGGTGTGTGCCTTTCCAAATCATGTCCAATCAATTGAATTTAACACAGGTGTACTCCAATCAAGGTGTAGAAACATCTCAAAGATGATAAAGAGAAATGGGAGGTACCTGAGCTAAATTTCAAGTGTCATAGCAAAGGGTATGAATACTTATTTATGTCAATGTGATATTTCAGTTTTTTCTTTTTAAAATAAATTTGCAAAACTTTCTAAAATCCTGTTTTCTCTTTGTCATTATGGGGTATTGAGTGTATATTGATGAGGGGAAAAATGAATTTAAACGATTTCAGCATAAGGCTGTAACTGTGCAACATAACAAAATGTGAAAAAAGTGAAAGGGTCTGAATACTTTCTGAATGCACTGTATATCAAGGGAGAAAGCTATAATTTCCTGTTTGACATTGAGGACCTCCATCCATTGTTGAGACAGCAGAAGCAGCATATCCAGAGTAGAGTGACCTGGTCTGAAACCAAATTGATGATCAGAGATCAAGCCATTGGAGAAGAGGAAGGATTTGATATCAGAAGCAATGATGGATTCCTTGACTCTGCTGATAATTGGTAGCACGCTGATTGGTCTGTAGTTGCAAGGATCTGTTTTTGCACCTTTTTGTGTAAAGCGGTAATGTTGATTGATTTCCAAGCTGATGGCAGATGACCTTGAGGAAAAGAGAGAGTGAAGAAAAAAGAGAGAGGCTGTGAAAGAGTGGCAGAGTAGGATTTTAAGACCCATGGGCTGATGCTGTCAGGTCCAGTTGCAGAATCAGAGTCGAGGGTTGACAGAAACTTTTCCACCTTGTCAGGAGGAAAGGACACAGAGTCCAGGAGCAGCTGGGTACGACTGTGTGCAGTGGGTACAGAGAGAGACGGGTTTGGGACACAATATTTTGAGGCAAACAGAGTTGAGGCAATCCGCTTTTTCACGTGCGGAGTCAGCTGTGTAGCCGTTTGAGTTAAGGGAGGGGATGGAGGGGGAAGGAACACCAGAAACAGATTTGACCAGATGCCACCAGGATTTGGAAGAGGTTGACAGGTTTGAAAGTTCAGTTTTGAGAGTAGAGATATTGTTTCCTGGATCTCCTGAGGGTGGAAACACTTGTTCCGAGTTGTGAAAGGAAATGAGATTTCCTTCCGTTGGATTTGCCTTCCAGGAGGCGAAGGTAAGTTGTTTCTGGGCAACTGCCTCACCACAAGATTCCGTGTACCATGGACGGGTGGAAGGGTATGACAACTGAAGACGAGATGGGATAAATCTGTGCATGAGATTGAGCAGTTTACTTTGGAAGAATTCCCAGGATGAGTTGATGTCAGAGGCAGTGGAGATGGGAGACCAGTCCAGATGATTGATGGCTGCTTGAAGACCATGCCAGTTGGCCTGAGTGAAATTCCAGACTCGTCGGCACTGAGGAGGCTCTCTGATAATGGCCAGAGAGATGTCCACTTTAACGAGAATGTGGCTAGATGAACCGATTGGAGCAGAAGAAAAGCAGCAGACATTTGCAGGGAAGTTTGTCATAACCAAGTCTAGAAGAGAAGATGCTCCGTTGACTGAGATCCGGGTCGGGAAATTGACAGATTGAGTCGGTCCCAGTTGGTCGCAGAAGTCCTTTGCTGAGGAGCTATGGCTGGTGAGAGAGGCCATGGCTGGTGAGAGAGGCTATGGCTGGTGACCCACACCCAGCCAGCTGGCATTATGACAGTTGAAGTCACCACATATGAGGAAGAGAGAGTTGGGATGAGTAGATAGAAGTTTGTCCATGTTATCAGACAGCGAGATGTAGATGGAGTCATCACTGTTTGGTGGACGGTACAACACACATATGAACAAAAGGTGGGAGCGAAGGGGAAGCCGTAGCCAGATGTACTCCTGGGGGTGAGGTGAAGAGAGGGCAGTGCAGGGAGAGTGAGGAAGAGAGTATTTGATAAAGATAGCAACCCGACCTCCAGGACGAGGCTCAGGTCTATCATACCGGAAGAGGGAGTAACCCGGGAGAGATATTAAGGAATCAGAGACATAATGAAGGAGGAAAGTTTCTCTTAAGCAGATCAAGTCTGGTTTGTCAGAAGCAACCTGTATGGAGAGATCAATCAGGTTTGAGCAAAGGCCCCGGATGTTTGAGGTCCATACCGTTAATGAAGAGGAAGGGGAGCATCGGATACAGGACAGGACAGGGGAGGGTAGGGGTAGGGTAAGATATGGAAGACGAGGAAGAGGTAGGGAGAGGAGTTGATAGTGTGTCAGGGATTTCAGAATAGCTCGGAGAAAGGAAAGGATGAGGACAAAAGGTTTGATGGTGATTGGGTGAGGCACAGTGAGGTGTTGTTCGAGGGGGGTGGGGGGGGGGGGGGAGAGCGAGGAAGAAGGTTGGAGGAGATGGAGGTGAGAGTTGGAAGGGAGAGGAATCGGGGAGGACGCTTTGAGGAGGAGGGGTGAGAGGGGAGGATTGGAGATAAAAGGAGGATGGGGAGATTTGAAGGGGGGGGGGAGTTCTGAAGGGGAGAGTTGAGGGGTGGGGTGACGGGGGAGTTTGGGAGGGGAGGGGTGAGGGGGGAGTTTAGGAGGGGAGGGGCGAGGGGGTAGTTTAGAAGGGGAGGGGTGAGGGGGATGTTTAGGAGGGAAGGGGCAAGGGTGGAAATTTGAAAGGGATGGGTGATGGGGTAGATTAGGAGGGGAGGGTGAGTTTGGATTTTAGAAAGTGTTGGACGATTAATGGAAAATGAACATTTATTGCAAAATGAGTTCCTTGTGATTTTGGAGTCAGAGATCCGTTTGAAAACGTTGGAGGAGGGGAGGAATGCAGGTGAGTTTAGGGAATCTAGGAAGGAAGAACTGTAAGAGATGGAATTTTTATTTGAAATGAAGAGATTTGGTGAGCAAATCGAAAGCAACCATTTGAAGAAGAAGAAGAAAAATGTGTTATAATATACGACAGAATACAACACTTCAGGGGAAAGTTTAAACATTTTAAAACTAAACCGTGAAAACTATCTGGAGAAATTCCCCTAAATGAGGGGGATTAATGATTCCAGGACAGGTTCAGATGCAGGAACAGAAGAATATGAGATTGACAGCCAGGAGAGCAGAGAACGAAGGAACAGGGAGGTGTATAAGTAAAACAGGTCTCTCTCCTCCCTCCTCTCCTCCAGGTCTTGATCTTTTCTTCCCCCGTTAATACACCCCAAATCCATATTTTTCAAATGCCGTTTTTCTTTCCTGAAACTCTTCGTAGTGTCCATTTGTTTTATACTTACTGTCCCCCCACCCCCATCCCTCTCTCGTCCACTGAACTACCGATGTCCCTGCTCTCTACTGTTGATGTGCTTCCCTCTCTCTCCCCCTCCTGTCTCCCACTCCTTTTATTATACGTTTTATGTGTTTTCTGTTTGTGTCTTTGTGTTTTATGTGTTGCTCTTACACAAGCCTCGAGTTTGTATACAAAAAAACAAAAAAATCAGCATAGTTTTCTACAAGCTTGAGGTAGAAGATAGTTGCACCGAGAAACGAGGCAAGGTATGATGAGTTTTTTTGGCTCCAGAAGACCATTTATGGCCTGAATATTGGAGTTAAGTGGAGAAATACCTATGGAAGAGACATGCAACCCAGGAAATCAATCTCGTCTCGGTTGAACTGCCATTTGTCATGGTTAATTGTAATGTTGGTCTCGGTTTGTCTGGTCATCACAGCGTTAAGGCTTTGGTCATGTTCTGCTGTATTGTGACAATGTATGACAATGCAGTCGATAAGTTGAATGCATCCCTTGATTCCAGACAAAACTGTTGCCAGTATTTTCTGGAATGCGCGAGGAACAAAGCTTAACGCAAATGGCTGTACTGAAAAACTCGGTCAAGGGTTTTAAAGACTTCCAGGTACTTGCTGCCTTCTGCCATTGGGACTTGAAGATAGCTCCGGCACATATCCAGCTTTATAAACACTGTCGAGTGGTAGCGGATACTCCTCCGGGATTATCGCCTTATTTACAGCTTTAAGGTGCACACACAGTTGAATTTCACCTGATTTCTGAGTGGCACAACCAGGTTTGAGATCAATGGTGATGAATCCACGGGTTCATTGATCTCTTGTCTCTGAAGACGTTTCAGTTCAGCTGATACATCCTCGCTGACAGAAAACCGAAGTCGTTGGAGATGTTGTGACACCGGTTTCACTGTGGGATTAACTCTCGGTATGTGTACAACATTTGTGATTTTACCACAACCACCCACTCAGCCAGTAAGGATGGGAATGAGTTAAGAGTGTGGAAGGTGGTTCCACAGGTGGTAAAAATGCGGGATAAATTAGTGGAAGTGGATGTTTCACCAGGATGGGGTTGCTGGTGGACCGTGTGTGTCCTGCAGATACCTGGAGAGTGGGGGCGGGAGGGAGGTGGAGGGGTAGGAGGAGGGTGGGGAGGACAAAGCATGGAAGGGGCAGAAGGGTTCTAGACCAGAAAGGAGGCGGGAAAATACCGGGAGGGACCTATCGGCGATGGCGAAGTGCTCATCGACTCGGCTTTGTCATGAGAGAGTCCAATGATCTTGAAAGCCTTGGTCTCCATGGCATCAATCTGAGCAAGATGTGAGACAGGGGATAGCAGTACTCCATCAGATAGCTGCAGATGAAAGCCTTGCAGGTGGATAGGAGCTCAGGTATACCAAGGAAGGACTTTGCATGACGGAGGATGCCCAGTTGGCGTCTGGCTTTGGAGGGCAAATTTGAAATATGGTTTGCCCAAGAGAGATCATGGCTGAGACTGTCTGAGAGTGACACCCAGGAGTTTGAATAACTGAACCTCTTCAAGAGGTTTGTTGAGAAAGTAGATAGAGAGATAGTGAGAGTGTGGGGTATGTCAGGGTTAAAAGACTCTGACATACAGTCATGTGAAAAAGTAAGTACACCCCATGTAATGTTTTGACTTTTTCAACATATTTCAACATACAGCTATTTGATCTTCATTTCAACAATATTGATAGATAAAGGTGATATAATATAACAAATATCATGAAACATTTACATTTTGTAGTCCATTGTATAATTTAAATAAACATAAATGCAAATTTCGCATCTGGAAAAAGTAAGTACACCCTTGGCTCAAATAGGTGGGATTGCCCCCTTTGGCAGAAACAACCTCAAGTAGACGTTTCTTACAACTGTCTACCAGTCTCTGACATCGACTGGGAGAATTTTTTTCCCACTCCTCCATGCAGAATTCTTTCATCTGTGTGATGTTTGAGGGGTTTCTTGCATGCACAGCTCGTTTCAAATCCCCCTACAACATCTCAATGGGATTTAGATCCGGGCTTTGACTTGGCCATTCCAGATTCCTCCATTTCTTTCCTTTCAGCCATTCCTTGGTGGATTTACTGGTATGTTTAGGGTCATTGTCATGTTGCAAGGTCCACTTTCGGTTGAGCTTCAACATTCCAACAGATGGCCTCAGATTGTCCTCAAGCACCCTCTGGTACAATGAAGAATTCATAGTGGATTCTATGATCGTGAGCTGCCCAGGCCCTGATGCAGCAAAGCTACCCCAAACCATAATATTTCCACCACCATGCTTTACAGTTGGTATCAGGGTTCTTGTGGTCAAATGCTGTCTTTGGTTTTCGCCAAACATGTCTTCTGGTACTGTGGCCAAATAGCTCGACCTTTGACTCATCTGTCCAGAGCACATTGCTCCAGAAGTGCTGGTCTTTGCCGAGGTGTTCATTGGCAAACTTTAGTCTTGCCCTGATGTTCTTTCTGGACGGCAAAGGTTTCCTCCTGGCACACCTCCCATGTAGATCAAATTTGTGCAGCCTCTTTCTAATGGTAGACTCGTGCACTTTGACATCAACAGTGGCAAGAGCTACCTGTAGGTCCCGTGATGACATTCTGGGGTTCTTCGAGACTTCTTTCAGCATCTTGCGGTCTGATCTTGGGCTGAACTTGCTGGGGTGGCCTGGCCTGAACAAGTTGGCAGTTGTTTGGAATCTTCTCCACTTGTAGATGATTTTCCGGACAGTCGAATGATTGATTTCAAATTGTTTGGAGATCTTTTTAAATCCCTTCCCAGACTCGTGGGCATCTATAACCTTCTTTCTGAAGGCCTCAGAGAGCTCTTTTGATCTAGGCATGGTGACGCCGCACACTTCAACAACAAAGAGCAAACCAGACTAAATGACTGAGGTTTAAATAAGACAGGTTCCTCCAAGATCCTCTCTAACGATGTTCTAATCATTTGCACCTGAGCTGATCACCTGATTCTAATTTTAGGTATTTGAAGTAGTGATAAATGTAGGGGTGTACTTACTTTTTCCATATGCAAAATTTGCATTTGTGTTTATTTAAATTATACAATGGACTACAAAATGTAAATGTTTCATGATATTTGTTATATTATATCACCTTTATCTATCAATATTGTTGAAATTAAGATCAAATAGCTGTATGTTGAAATATGTTGAAAAAGTCAAAACTTTACATGGGGTGTACTTACTTTTTCACGTGACTGTACCTAAGTGTTTGGCCAGTTTTTGATTTTTTTTTCAAGTTCTGAAGAAAGGGAAGAGGCTACTGCCTGTCTGTCTGAAGGATGTGGGATGTCACAGCACAGGGTGGAGTCATCATCAAATAGATAGAGAGGATTTTCCAGAGAGTCAGAGAGATCATTGGTGAAGATCAGGAATAGGACTGGACTCAGAACACTGCCTTCGGATACTCCACCAGCCTTGACAGGAAGAAAAGAAGAAAGGAATCCGTTGACAGCCACACTAAGTTAATTGTCCACCGGTTCCGTTGAGAGTTAATTCTCTCTTCTAAACATCCTTTTTTTTTTTCCTCCCCCTATCATCAATGTCAACTACAATATGCTTTCTCTGAAATATATATTTTTCTTTCTCTCCAACCTCCCATCAATTACCTCCACAATCTATAAATTGCTCCTTATTTGATTTTTTTCCACTGTGCAGTGCACAACACGTTGGATGCACAAGGCACATTGATTTATCGGCAATTGCTCTGCAGCGCATGGAGGTCTAAAAATACAAAACTTCCAAATGAAAAGTCAATGTAAAGTAATACTTCTTGATGAATTGGCGTTGAGTAATTAGAAGAACCAGAGAGACGCCGACGATGTGGAGACGCAGCGGGTTGAGGGGCTTCGTGCAGGGAGCGCACCTACAGATTTGCATCGAAAAGCCATGAACCCGGCACGCGAACACCTGTTGGGCGATTACGTTTTACCGGAAAACTGCATGGAAAGGTGATTTTGGTAATCCTGAATGGTAATGTTATATTCGCTCTCGGAGGTAGAGGCGACCGCTGTCTCGCTCGCTCTCCCTCCCTCACATTCTTCATCGCCGCGTGTCCTGCTGGGGGCGTAGAAGGGTCGAACCGATCGCTGATCGCCAGGCTGGGAATTGGACTATAAGAAGCTCCGGCGCATATTCTCTTTTCCCTTTCGACGGTCTTTTGAGAACGTCCAACCACCTATGTAATACGAGCGTCGGTGATGGCTGGAATATGCGTCCCTGGAGGATTAGCGAGTGACCTTCGTAATGGCGTGCTCATCCTAAAGACGGTCCACGTTGAAGCTGGAGAATCAAACTTCTGAAAGGTCTCAAAACCGAAGACTTTCGAGAGCACGAGGCTGCTCGATGTTCTGTGAACGGTTTCATTTCGCTTGGATTCATCCGGCCAACTTGGACCAACGACGACACTCGGCGGTGGCGTCACCGTGCGAAGCCGTCCGTGTCTGTGACGCTTTCGCGTCTTTAGGACTAAAGGTCTTGTTACCCGGTCAGTGGGATTTTGCCGCGATACGGATGTCGCACAGACTCGACCAGCTCAACGCAACGGTAAGACTCGAGACCAAGTCACCTGGGGTGACCGTCCTGAACCTCGGCTGGTCCTGAGAGCACAAGCGGTTGAGGTGCTGAAAGAGAACGGCACGACCGACAAGGTGTGTGATCCGGAGTACATCAGAAGCGTTCTGTTCTTCAGATTTCCACCTTCCGCCGAGCACCATGGATTCAGGTGGCAGCCAATACGACCTGCAGGTGTTGCAACAAGACGGGCTGACCAGCCCGGGAAGCTGCGAACTGGGCTTGAGCCCACGCCGGCGTGGTGGACTGGTGGACCCTCACGACATCATCAAAGCACATGAGGCGCATAAGCTCAATTGCACCCCCAAGGCACAGCGCAAGGCCTGGGAGTGAGTATTTCATATATATATATATCTCTGGTCACGCAAGGGTCACTTACTCTGTGCCTCAATCGCAGGGGCAATGATAGCTTGGTCGCTGCAGTCGTGAGATCGACATTCGATTCAGTTGTCTCATAGGGGTTGTTTCGATACCTGACGTGGTCTGACAAAGGTATCAATTGCCGATCTAGTGAAGAACGGGCGGGGGTGCTGCAACTCGGAGCATGCCGCCCTTTAGATGGACGAGTAAATTCACCTGTCCCGTCTGAATATACATTGTGGACGTTAAAGGTCATATGGTATTTGTCAAAATAGATTCAACCATTGTGTATCACACAGCTTGGCCAAATTTCTTGTCTGGAATTGAATGTGTAGTTAGCACTACCTGCATGGTTGAAGGTGACCAATGATACACGGCAGCATCCTCGCATGTGGTGTGAATATGGTAAGGTATGTTGGGTCATATTCTGAAGGATATATATATATATCTTGTAGATGTATAGATGGTGGGATTATGCATGATTTTTCACAATACGAGGTTCTTCCAACCAAAGTTGGAGACTACATTGTACCTCCCAGATTTTGATGATATTATTTTTCGTCATTGCCCTGCACACGTAGCGCAAAGTGGGGGAAAACAATTGATTCACTCTGTCTGTTTGTCTGTCCATCGATAAAAGAGGAACTAATATATATATATATATATATAAGTTCAAAACACACCTGGTCACAAGTGTGCCGCACTGACCGGGTCCTCAGTCGAGGTTCTCAACATCATCCCGTTTCGGCCCTTCAACCTCGATACGGTCAGCTAAGGTGGGCCAGCAGGGGCACATACACATCCACATGCAGCAACTACACCTGGATGCGTACATACGCCCACCCCCAGCCAGTGCGAACGCAGACTACAACAACAAAACCGCCTCCACTCCCAGAATCCACAGCACCAAACAAACATGGTGGAACACTCAAACACCCACCTTTATACTCTTCACCACTCACCAACAAAACACACACCAGATCATTCATACACACACACACACACACACACACACACACACACACACACACACATCTCGTTTTTTCATTTCTGTTCCTCACAATTCTATCCCTCTTTCATTCACAGACACACACACACACACACACACACACACACACACACACACACACACACACACACACACACACACACACACACACACACACACACACACAATTAATTGTACAGTATTGGTTGTTCCTAAACTTAAATAATTTAAAGGATTGTTGTAAATGATGTTAATTTTACAACATCCCATATTCAACTTTATTTAAATTGTAAACCTCAAACATAGTTTCTCCACCTAAAGCAAGAACTTTAACCCGTAAGCAATTGACTAGTTTCCCGACTGCATGGATCATCAGCTGGGCACCGTTCTTCCTCGAGGTTTCGATCCTTTCAGCCCAGGACCTCTCCAAACGGCGGATCCACAACCTCGAGCATGGATCCACATCAATTGATGGTAAATCAGTAGATCCACAACCTCAGTTGCGTCCAGGCAGTCAGTCAACTCATCAATGCAACATCACTTATTCCAACTTTACTTGCAATAGGATTTAATGTATTATCATATATTTATAACTTTCCTTACACACTCGATAATATGATATCATTAAATCATTCACATCTTACCCTTAAATACATCAATCGACCAAACAGCATGACCACACCACCTACCTTTCTATCAAACTCTATTTCGAATGTTCAAACTGTCATTTATAACGGTTTTTGGCATGCTGCCATATCCTAGCAACCCTAGGATACGCCAACCAACCGCCATACGCAACCGGATACGCAACCGCCATACTTGTCCCTTCGTGTAGTTATTTTCATAGTGTAAGATTAGAATAGCTTCTTTCCCCTTGTATATTGGGTTAGAATGTGATAAAATGTGTTGTTGAAGGGTAGAGTGGCTCCCCCCCCCCCCCCCATTTCCTAGGGGTTAATTGTAAATTATAAATGAGCTTTGTGGGTGCACTGTACAATCCACACACACACATCTCCATTTCTATCCCGTAACCTCAACCTACACCGTTCGACATGCCTCCATAAACTTCCTCCATATCCAAAGTGAGCCTTTCAAGGCAACCTGGGCCACCTTGTCACACATCCTCCTTCTTTCTGTCCCACACACTCCCAGCCGAGCAAGATATATATATATATATATATATATCAATTTGATTTCATATTTTGAACACTTCAGAACGTGAATCGGCTAGTTTGAACTTCCAATAGCCTGCAGTTTAGCAGTACTTTGACTCTGAATTTGGGAAAGTTTGTACGGTGTGTCATCCAGCATGCTCATGCGCACAGCATGGTGAAACAATTGCTTCTATCTGTTTGGCAGTCGAATCATTTAAAAAATCATTGCAAACCGGAAACTTGCTCTTTTAGGGACGTCATAAAGGACACAAACAACAGGCTCGAATAACTAATTTAGCATGTAAAATATGGTGTATCCCAAATGGATCAACAGTGGTAAACTTCTGATTCAATGTTTTTTTTTGTTTTGTTTTTGTTTGTTTCTTTAAGGTCTTGAAAACATTTTTTTTTTCAGTTGAAATATATATTTTGAGCACTGTAGAACACAAGTCGCCTTGTTTTTACATCCACAAACTTTCATTTTAGCAGTACTTTAGGAAAATGGTACGTACGTCCTCTCGACCAATCGAGTTTGCTGTTCGCACTCAGGGTGGGGGAACGTTGGGTTGCAGACAATGGCGGCACCCAGCGATGCAATACCTGAGCTAACTTCGGCCAAAAAAAAACCTTTCACATTCCTTTTTCTCAAGACTGCGTGGGGGTAAGGGGTTCTATGAACTCTCTGGAAGTTTTACTCCAACAAAATGTAAGTTTCAATCACTTGGGACTCTCACTCTATTAAAGGTTGAATCTCCGTTGCATGGTTCTGATATAAAATTGCCCATCATTTGTAATTTTGCATGGCATTCAAAGCTTTAGGAGATTAAACAAATCTGTTAAAATTAAAGCACCAGTTAAAAGTGTATTTGCATCGAGCAATCTGACAAACCATTGTTAATGCTGCAGGTTAAGTGGCTCAGATACTGAACCCTAAATTCAGTAATACTCGCTTGATGGACAATCCTGATTTTTCCATCTTGAGAATCGTTTTAAGAGAGTGAAAGAGTTCAGCAATGGGGACATTGGGCAAACAAAACAAGACTGGAGCAAAATGTCCTGGAGTTTATTGGATGACAGCCTTGCCAAAAACTTTAGTTATTTGTTTCAAACAAAATGTTCAGGTGAGTGTGTGCCTATATATTATATATTACACACCGTGGAGGGGCATACTTGCAGACTGCAAGCAGAAGTTGGGGGTGAAACCTATGTGCAAATATAATAAAATAAAATAAATAAATAATAATAATGATGATGAGCTTTATATTGTGATAGTCACCATGTTCCGGATAACTCGGGTACAGGTTTGGCAGGCCGCTAAGCAACCACGATAGCTAGTCATCCTTGGAACTTCCTGCCGGATCCCACGTCCAGAGCTGTGTTACCGTAGGCGTACAGCTTTAGGTTCCCGGTACAAACGAGTATCGTGCCATTGTGTATCGGCAGCTTGGCCAAATTGCCTGTCTGGAATTAAATGTGTAGTTAGCACTAACTGCATGGTTAAAGGTGACCAACGTGGATATGGTAAGGCATGTTGGCAAAAAAGGCATGAGTCACGTGACAGATCTTATTATTTGGCCTAGTGGAACCAAGTCATGTGACCACAATCTTATCTACACTCCAATCTCTATCAGTCAGTTCCTTTCTTCGCCACCATATGCCACTGTCGCGCTGTGAGCAGGATGAGTTGGCAGTCGAGTTCGATTTTTCCACAAGTATATTTAAAATAATGCACACACACACATAAATATTGTTGCCGTTTTAGGAAACCGCTCAGAGGCAATGGCAACCGCCGTACTTGTCCCTTCGTGTAGTTATTTTCGTAGTGTAAGATTAGAATAGCTCTTTCCCCTTGTATAGTGGGTTAGAATGTGATAAAATGTGTTGTTGAAGGGTAGAGTGGATCCCCCCCCCCCATTTCCGAGGGGTTAATTGTAAATTATAAATGAGCTTTGTGGGTGCACTGTACAATGCACACGCTAATTTGCATATCACGCCAAAAGCTGGTTTGAATCGCGTGCCAAAACCCAACTGCCCCTCGACTTCACTGCCTCTAAATCTTCCCTTTTGATACACGATAAGGACTTAGCTTTTATTAAACACATTTTCAGTTGCACTTTATTTTGGTTTCATTAGAATTTTCACGTTAATTTCCATTGCATTAAGTGATTAAGACATTGTACACGCCATTCATTGCCACCCAAAAAAGCACGGAGAGGGGATCGTTGGAAGCGGTGGCTAGCGCTTCTGTTCACCGGACTTTGTCATATATCAGAATAGACAGGCGTGAATTGGCCATTAGCGTCCTGGGGACATCTAATTGCTCTGTCTGTCTTTACAAAACAATTATGTGCTCCAAACATTCGTCCTGTTCCGAGGACAAGTCGCTACCCCTCCCACCAGTGTTAACTGAAGAGCTCCTTCACGCACCTTTACATTTTCTCTCACACCATTTGCATTGGCACACACGACAGCCTGCATCCTATATAGTCAGTCACCCACCCTAGACGCCACAATACTCCCCTCTTTGCCCCCTCCTTTAGTGCTTGAACATTAAAGCCTTTGAGATCCCTCTCCCCTTTATGTATGATTTGCTTGTGCCTTGTCTATATTATATTATTTTTGGGGTGATTCTGTGATTGTGTCTGTCTGTCTGGGGGAGTGGCTACACCCGGTCTGGGAGGGGCTTCAAAAACAAATATCCGCCATTTAGTTTACTCGCATAGCTTTGAGGCCTCTTTTGTTAGGCCCGCGGTGTCTTGCTCTCTCTCACAGTTTTATTTCAACTCTAATTCGATATCTCATTTCATTTTTCACAGTCGCTAACATGGTGTTAGACTCGGTTGAAAAAAAACGGGAATAAAATTCAATGAAAGTTATCGTTTACAGAACAAAATGTGTTTCAAAGGCCTATAACATAAAGACCATTGAGACTCTCTCACGGCTTTATGTCGACTCTAATTCACCATCTGATTTCATTTTTATCGATGGTTTTGGACTCGGTTGCAGCAATAATTGAGAAAATTCACGTGCACATGGGAAATTGCTCTGAAATTTTAGAAATTTGCGGCACGGTATATCATACACCGCCTAAAATAACAGACGGGAAAATGCCGAGATATATAAAAAATTTGTGGCGGACTTTTCCATTTGATGATGGGGGAGAGGTGACTGAGGGAGGGGGAGAGGAGACTGAGGGAGGGGGAGAGGAGACTGAGGGAGGGGGAGAGGAGACTGAGGGAGGGGGAGAGGAGACTGAGGGAGGGGGAGAGGAGACAGGGCGAGGGGGAGAGGAGACTGAGGGAGGAGGAGAGGAGACTGAGGGAGGGGGAGAGGAGACTGAGGGAGGGGAGAGGCGACTGGGGGAGGAGGAGAAGAGACTGAGGGAGGGGGAGAAGAGACTGAGGGAGGGGAGAGGAGACTGGGGGAGGGGGAGAGGAGACGATGGAAGGGGGAGAGAAGACTGGGGGAGGGGGAGAGGAGCCTGGGGGAGGGGAAGAGAAGACTGGGGGAGGGGGAGAGGACACTGGTGGAGGGGGAGAAGACACTGTAGGAGGAGTAGAGGAGTAGACGAGTGATGAGGAGTTGGAAAGGAATGAGGGGAGGAGTAAAGTGACCCCCACTCTCCCCCGTGTGTGACCCACTCTCCCCCGTGTGTGTGACCCACTCTCCCCCGTGTGTGTGACCCACTCTCCCCCGTGTGTGTGACCCACTCTCCCCCGTGTGTGTGACCCACTCTCCCCCGTGTGTGTGACCCACTCTCCCCCATGTGTGTGACCCACTCTCCCCCCCATGTGTGTGACCCACTCTCCCCCCCGTGTGTGACCCACTCTCCCCCCCGTGTGTGACCCACTCTCCCCCGTGTTTGTGACCCACTCTCCCCCGTGTGTGTGACCCACTCTCCCCCGTGTGTGTGACCCACTCTCCCCCGTGTGTGTGACCCACTCTCCCCCGTGTGTGTGACCCACTCTCCCCCGTGTGTGTGACCCACTCTCCCCCATGTGTGTGACCCACTCTCCCCCGTGTGTGTGACCCACTCTCCCCCGTGTGTGTGACCCACTCTCCCCCATGTGTGTGACCCACTCTCCCCCACGTGTGTGACCCACTCTCCCCCACGTGTGTGACCCACTCTCCCCCACGTGTGTGACCCACTCTCCCCCACGTGTGTGACCCACTCCCCCCGCGTGTGTGACCCACTCTCCCCCATGTGTGTGACCCACTCTTCCCCACGTGTTTGACCCATTCTCCCCCACGTGTGTGACCCACTCTGCCCCGCGTGTGTGACCCACTCTCCCCTGTGTGTGTGACCCACTCTCCCCCACGTGTGTGACCCACTCTCCCCTGCGTGTGTGACCCACTCTTCCCCGCGTGTGACCCACTCTCCCCCATGTGTGTGATCCACTCTCCCCCATGTGTGTGACCCACTCTCCCCCATGTGTGTGATCCACTCTCCCCCGCATGTGTGACCCACTCCCCGGTGCAGTTTGCATGATGTGGGAGGGATGGGAGCGGGGAGGGAGAGGATTTGAGCTCTTTAAGTCACATTTTACATGAGATGTAATCACACATTTCAAACTGTATTTCCCATGTGCACGCACATGCATTCACATGTTATCAGAAGTAAATAAATGGTGTCGATTACATCATTTGTGGATCTGATAAATTGCCAGTAACCATCTTTTAAAACTGAATGTGCAGGTGCAGCATCTCACTCAATATGGCAAAATGTCACACACGTCCATGCCCGTGGGGTTCCCACGGGTGACCCACTAGTAAATAATACATCCCTTGTTGACGTTCATTTCCAATCTGTCCTTGCCCGCCTTTTCCTCAATTGATCTAGCGCTGTTTGCACCGAGGTCAGCCCGGGAGATTATAATTCCCCGACTGGCTCATTAGTCCAATAGGTACCCCGCAGTTTAATGCTCGGCTGCATTAATATCTAATTAAGATATGGGTGTTGCATATTTTATTATACACACTACATGGCCAAAAGTATGTGGACACTCGAACATCACACCCGTATGTGCTCGTCGAACAACTCATTCCAAAATCATGGGCATTAATATGGAGCTGGTCCCCACTTTGCTGCTATAACAGCCTGCACTCCTCTGGGAAGGCTTTCCACGAGATGTTGGAACATTGCTGTGGGGATTTGCTTCCATTCAGCCACAAGAGCATTAGTGAGGTCGGGCACTGATGATGGGTGATTAGGCCTGGCTCGCAGTCGGCGTTCCAATTCATCCCAAAGGTGTTCGATGGGGTTGAGGTCAGGGCTCTGTGCAGGCCAGTCAAGTTCTTCCACACCAACAGGCACAACAACAGGCATTTTAAGGCCATTTTCCATGCAAGAGCGGGGGTTAGCCTTGCGGTCCCCATGACAATCTTCTCCATTTTGCCCTATTTTCTGCATCTCCCCTTGTTACCCCCCTTGCCCGCATTTCTTCTTCGACCATCTTTAGCCAAGTCTTTCTCGGTCTTCCCCATCCTCTACTTCCTTCTACATTCATTCCCATTACTCTTTTCAACCAGTCACTTTCATCCTTCCTCAACACATGACCAAACCATCTCAACCTGTTTCTCTTCACAGCATCCATCACAGGCTCTATTCCCATCATCTTTCACAATTCATCATTTGTCTTCCTCTCTCAACGATACTCCGCACATCCACCGAACCATTCGCATTTCCACCCTTTCCAGGCTTCGTTGCTGCTCTACGTTCATTACCCATGTCTCACTCCCATAAATCATAACACTTCTCACACATGCAGCATACACCTTTCCCTTCAGCTTCAATGACACTCCCCTCCTCGTCAGCACGCCACTCAGTTCCCGAAACTTCTTCCATGCACATCTCACTCGAGCAACCGTTGCCGAGTCTGATCCACCTTCTCCATTCAGCATGTCTCCAAGGTAACAAAATGTTTTCACACCTTCCAGCTTCACGCCATCTCCAAGATCCAACTCAACATTTCCTCCATCTGCAGCTCCCCCTGTGCACACCTTACAATTGAATGTAGCTGCCACACTGGTTAATGACCCTCTCAAACCACTACATTTTTGATGAACCCACTCAGCGCACATTGTACATTGAATGGAATTCACTCCGACACCCTTCCTGCACAAAGCACACGGCCACTTCCCAGTTCTTTCCACCTCACCACATGCTTTACCACTTGCCATCACCTTCGTTTTTCCGATATTCACCTTCAGATCTTTACATCACTCCAGCCGACGCTTGGCATTGCGCATGGTGATCTTAGGCTTGTGTGCGGCTGCTCGGCCATGGAAACCCATTTAATGAAGCTCCCGATGAGCAGTTGTTGTGCTGACGTTACTTCCAGAGGCAGTTTGGAACTCGGTAGTGAATGTTGCAACCGAGGACAGACGATTTTTATGTGCTACGTGCTTCAGCTTTCTGTTCCATTCTGTGAGCTCGTGTGGCCTACCACTTCCCGGATGAGCTTTTGTTGCTCCTCGACGTTTCCACTTCACAATAACGGCACTTACAGTTGATTGGGACAGCTCTAGCAGGGCAGAAATTTGATGAACTGACTTGTTGGAAAGGCGGCATCCAATGACGGTGCCACGTTGAAAGTCACTGAGCTCTTCAGTATGGCCCATTCTACTGCCAATGTTTGTCTATGGAGATTGCATGGCTGTGTGCTTGATTATATACAGTCACGTGAAAAAGTAAGTACACTCCATGTAAAGTTTAGACTTTTTCAACATATTTCAACATACAGCTATTTGATCTTCATTTCAACAATATTGATAGATAAAGGTGATATAATATAACAAATATCATGAAACATTTACATTTTGTAGTCCATTGTATAATTTAAATAAACACAAATGCAAATTTTGCATTTTGAAAAAGTAAGTACACACCTACATTTATCACTACTTCAAATACCTAAAATTAGAATCAGGTGCACCAGCTCAGGTGCAAATGATTAGAACATCGTTAGAGAGGATCTTGGAGGAACCTGTCTTATTTACACCTCAGACATTTAGTTTGGTTTGCTCTTTGTTGTTGAGATGTGCAGCATCACCATGCCGCGATCAAAAGAGCTCTCTGATGCCTTCAGAAAGAAGGCATCAGAGTTCTAGATGCCTACGAGTCTGGGAAGGGATTTAAAAAGATCTCCAAACAATTTGAAATCAATCATTCGACTGTCCGGAAGATCATCTACAAGTGGAGAAGATTTCAAACAACTGCCAACTTGTTCAGGCCAGGCCGCCCAGCAAGTTCAGCCCGAGAGCAGACCGCAAGATGCTGAAAGAAGTCTCTAAGAACCCCCAGAATGTCATCATGGGACCTACAGGTAGCTCTTGCCACTGTTGATGTCAAAGTGCACGAGTCTACCATTAGAAAGAGGCTGCACAAATTTGATCTACATGGGAGGTGTGCCAGGAGGAAACCTTTGCTGTCCAGAAAGAACATCAGGGCAAGACTAAAGTTTGCCAATGAACACCTCGACAAAGACCAGCACTTCTGGAACAATGTGCTCTGGACAGATGAGTCAAAGGTAGAGCTATTTGGCCACAGTACCAGAAGACATGTTTGGCAAAAACCAAAGACAGCATTTGACCACAAGAACCTGATACCAACTGTAAAGCATGGTGGTGGAAATATTATGGTTTGGGGCAGCTTTGCTGCATCAGGGCCTGGGCAGCTCACCATCATAGAATCCACTATGAATTCTTAATTGTACCAGAGGGTGCTTGAGGATAATGTGAGGCCATCTGTCGGAAAGTTGAAGCTCAACCGAAGGTGGACCTTGCAACATGACAATGACCCTAAATATACCAGTAAATCCACCAAGGAATGGCTGAAAAGAAAGAAATGGAGGGTTCTGGAATGGCCAAGATAAAGCCCAGATCTAAATCCCATCGAGATGTTGTGGGGGGATTTTAAACGAGCTGTGCATGCAAGAAACCCCTCAAACATCGCACAGCTGAAAGAATTCTGCATGGAGGAGTGGGCAGAAATTTCTCCCAGTCGATGTCAGAGACTGAATATGAATGAATGATCGTTTTAAGGCCATTTTCCCCACTAGAGCGGGGGTTAGCCTTGCGGGCCCCATGACAATCATGGTTCCCTGTTTGAGGCAATGTTTTTATGGCCGGATTCCCTTCCTGATGCCTGGTAGACAGTAGACAGACAGTAGACACAGACTGGTAGACAGTTATAAGAAACGCCTACTTCAGGTTGTTTCTGCCAAAGGGTGAAATACCACCTATTAGAGCCTTTTTAGAGTACTTAGAGTTTTAGAGTTAGAGTATTAGAGTTTTAGAGTTTTAGAGTATTAGAGTACTTACTTTTTCCACATGCGAAATTTTCATTTATGTTTGTTTAAATTATACAATGGACTACAAAATGTAAATGTTTCATGATATTTGTTATATTACATCACCTTTATCTCTCAACATTGTTGAAATGAAGATCAAATAGCTGTATGTTGAAATATGTTTAAAAAGTCATAACTTTACATGGGGTGTACTTACTTTTTCACGTGACTGTATGTACCTGTCAGCAATAGGTGTGGCTGAAACAGCCGAATCCACTCATTAGAAGGGGTGTCCGCATACTTTTGGCCCTGTAGTGTACATGCTATGGCATTAATTTGTGATTGCAATTCTGCTGTTTGGAATGAAAATACAGAGATAGAGTTAATACAATTATGGTTTTGAGAATCCACCCATACGGAACTGCTCCCTATCCCGATGTAATGTCAGGATGGATTTAAATATTAGTTTACCCCGCGAGTGTTTTAAATGTTGTATTTTGTTATATTAATGGTGTAATATTAATTAGTGATTGGAATGATGTTGTTTGGAATGAAAATATAGAGAAATTGAGTTTGAAGCAGAATGAGGAAATGACATGAGGGCTTCCACCTGAGACTCGTGGATTCGCCTTTTTCAGTTTCATCATTGACTGGGTATAGAAACATTCAGCTTCAGTGCAGAATTTTTATTTTGCCCAAGTCCTTCACGAACCAGTTGTCCATGCCTGATGTTCAACTGAAGGTGGCACAGTAATGCACAGGAATACATATATATATATATATACATATATACTGGGAAGAGTACCCATCCCAAGTGACGGGAAAAGCGAGCAAAAGTATCCCCCTCGTCTATCTCCCTCCCTTTTTCTCCTCTCTCTCCCCCACTCTTTTTAGCTCTTCCACGAGCCTCGATCTTGTATACAAAAAAAAAAAAACTCCCCTGTCTGTCCCTTCTCTTCTTCCCCACTCCCCTCTCTCCACCACTCCCCTCTGCCTCCCGTCTCCGCCAAGGAGCCAATGACATTGCATCTTGCCTCACACCAGCTAATCAGCGAAACCACAGACAGACAAATGGATGAACGGACAGCCATCTCTATATTATATATGTTATCACTTTGTCATTGTGGGGTAATGTGTGTATATCAGTGACAAAAAAATCTTAATTTAATCTATTTCAAATACAGGCTGTAACACAACAAAAAGTGAAAAATATTTGGTATTACAGCCTTTGAACAAAATAACTGCAGTCAAGCACTTCCTATAGCCACGAATGAGCTTCCTGCACCTCACTACTGGCAGTTTCACGCACTTTTCTTGTGTAAACTGCTCCAGTTCTCCCCAGATTTGAAGGGTGCCTTCTCCCAACTGCTGTTTTCAGATCTCCCCACAGGTGTTCAATGGAATTTAGATCTGCACTCATTGCTGGTCACTTCGGTACAGTCCAGAATTTTGTCTTGAACCATTCCTGGGTGGTTTTTGAAGTGTGTTTGGGGTCATTGTCCTGCTGCAAGACCCATGACCTTCGACGGAGACCCAGCTTTCTGACACGGGGTTGAAAATTGCGCTCCAAAATGCCCCCTCCAGTCGGGCTTTCTTATGTCTCTCTCCCTCAGTCCTGATTCTTCTAGCATAGAACCCCTTTCATCGAGTTGGCGACGGATGGTGCAAGTTGAAACTGTCGTACCTTGTGTCTGAAGGTCAGCCTGTATCTGTTTGGCAGTTGATCGAGGTGCTTTCTCCACCATTCAAACAATCTTTCGCTACAATCTTCGATCAAGTTTTCTTTTGCAGCGACGTTCAGTGAGGTTGGCTACAGTGCCATGGGCCTTAAACTTCCTGATAACATTGCGTACGGTGGACACAGGAACATCAAGATTTCTGGAAATGGACTTGTAGCCTTGAGATTATCCATACTTGGCTACAATCTTGTGTATGACCTCCTCAGACAATTCTCTGGTTTTCTTTCTTTTCCCATGCTCATTGCGGTACACACAGTGACATAAAACAGCAGAATGACTCCTTTTCTCTATTCAAACTGGTTGAATGAGTGATTTTTATATTGCAGGCACCTGCAACTCACCACAGGTGAGTTCAATTCCAAAGTAAAGGAGAATCACCTGGTTGAAATCTAATTATTTCTAACAACTTCTAAAAGGTGCCAATAATATTGTCCGGACCATTTTAAGATTTCTGTGTGGAATGAGTTAAGATTTCGTAATTTTTTCAGCTTTTTTTGTTTTGTTCCACTGCAAACCAAATAAATTCATATGTCGATACCAAAATATTTTTTAATTTCAACAATTTTTGAAGAAATGGTGCATTATTTAAAAAATGTGCAAGGGTGCCAATATTTTTGGCCACGACTGTCACTTTTTTTTTTAGCATACTGTCCTAAAACCTAGAAACACAAGCTCCCTTGGAAGGCGTTCTGGTCCATGCAAAATCACATGAAGTGCTGTTGCCTTCAGTCACATGACTACCGTGAGCAGAGTCTGTCAACATGGGCTGACTTTTGTTTTTTTCTATTTTCCTTTGTTGACATTTACCGACAGCTTTGTGATTATTTTTGTTGTGATATTGGTCTTGAATTACATAAGTGTGCAAAATTTCAGCTTTCTTTCTACCCCACCAAGAAAGTACTTAACATTTGAGTGATTGTGTCAGTGATTTTAAATTTTCATATATATACAAGCGGGTCATGCTTGCAGAAGCTGGTTTGAATTCTCCATGCAGAAATAATAAATATAAGCTTTATATATTTGATGAAATATATTGTGAAGAAGCTTTATATATTTGATGAAATGGATTCTTTATATATTTGATGAAATGCATTGTGGAAGAGCGTTTATATATTTGATGAAATGGCTTCTTTATATATTTGATTAAGTGGATTCTTTATATATTTGATGAAGTGGATTCTTTATATATTTGATGAAGTGTATTCTTTATATATTTGATGAAGTGGATTCTTTATATATTTGATGAAGTGTATTCTTTATATATTTGATGAAGTGGATTCTTTATACATTTGATGAAGTGGATTCTTTATATATTTGATGAAGTGGATTCTTTATATATTTGATGAAGTGGTTTCTTTATATATTTGATGAAGTGGATCCTTTATATATTTGATGAAGTGGATTATTTATATTGTTGCGGTTTTGAGAACCCACACTCTTGTAAATATCACATCATTAAAGGTTAAAGGTAGCACCCCATAGTTAGGCCACAAGCAACACATAGGTCACCATAGGACTTCAGTTATTCCTTAGTATGTGTATAGATAAGGCCATGTTTCCAAAAGTTGAATCTGCGTTGTGTCAATCAAATAAGGAGTAGGCCCCATTTCGTCCATTTTGGCAGCCTCCCTCTCCAAGCGACGCCATTAAGCGCGCCCTCCTGTCTGTACCCCACGGCCCTCCCAATTGTTACGCGCCTTGCCAGCAGCCTTCGCTGCCCGTGAGCTCGCTCAACGCTGCCATAAGCCATGAGGTAAAGCCCGAGAAAGGAGGCGGAGCACAATAATGGTGTGGCCACGTCAACCCACCATCAGGGCGGGGCCGGTAAGCCTTAATCAGCCAACCAGGGCTGAAGTAAGATCGCCTGATAGGCGTGGCTTTTGGGCTGGCGGAGCGATCGCTGGTTCACTTATAAAAGCACGAACGCAAAGCCCTTTCACAGGACTTACCAGCGAGGACTTACAGCGAAAGCTTGGCAAGAGGACGGATGAGAAGAGCTCGCCTTGAGAGGACTCGTTGAAAGATTGGTGTTGACAGTACGTATTCGGAGAGCGCACATTACAACGAACTCGTGGGTACATGCGCTTGATCAGAGAGGGCTCGTTGGCATTGGGAGCTCAAAGCAGGACCTTGGAGAGGGGGCATTTGGCGCAAGTGTGCAACTATTACGTACGCCGCTAGGACACCAGCATTCCCCCCCGTGATATAATTGTCCGTTCGCGTTACACTGAAGAGCTGCCTGCCGGGTTTCGTCCGCTGGACCGGAGCCTGGACCGGAGCCGGGCTGGAGCCTGGACGTGCTGGTGACCATCAACCATCTACAATCCCCGTGTGAGTGTCTGTATGAGAGACGGGCCAGTTTGTCCAGGGAATAAGATAAGACTGTTTAAGGCTGCCCTGTGTGCTTCTTCTTCCTCTTTCTATCTTGTACATTTCTTTCGTTCCTCTTCTCCTTCTTGTACATTTGTAATAAATTGCTTTGTTCTTCCTATTTTCTTGGTTTCCTCTCCATCCGATCGCATCAGTCTTTTCTCCCATTGGGTAAGCGTGGCACGATCGCAACCGCTATAATCGGGTTTAGTCACCTGTTAACAGCTCGGATCGCGGATCGCTATCCGCTCGGCATATCCCATCATATCCGTGGTTCGAGCGGGAGTTATTCCCTCGTTTCCGGTCGGCGTTAATAATTAGGTCGTAGTGAACCCCTAAGCCTAACAAACCCTACCTAACGCCGTGCCGGGAAGGACGTTATAACTTCCCGGACTCGCGTCGGCCAGATCAAAGACAAGGGGATTAGCCCCCTCTTGGTAAGGGGAGAGCCGACGTCCGAAATCCGTAACAATTGGTGTCGGGGAGTGGGATCTGGAACCCGAACCAAATTTTCTATCTTTTGGACAATTTGGTCAAAATTACGAGCAACCCAAATTTAGCACTAACATCTAAATTTTGAATCGTGCCATGGATAGCCAAGGTGATCGGATGCCGGTGGGGGTAGATGAGGAGGAGTTAGAGGCAATCCAGGACCCCCGGGAAGAAGGGGGACAATTGGAGGAGATGGAGTAGGATGCAGCAGTCGGGGTTGCAGGCGCACAAAATGGCGGCACCTCGCACATGGCGACGAGGACCACGCCCGCTGCGCAAGTGGGAAGGATGGATATGCAGGCCCTCATTGCGTAGCTGCAGGCAGCCCTACAAATGGGGTTGGAAAACCAAATTGGGGGATTGAAAGACGGGTTAAGTAATATGGGAAACCAAATTGGGGTATTGAGTAAGGAGATGGGAGAAATGAGGGCCGATAGTAAGCAATTGGGAAGCCAAATTGGGGGATTGAGGAAAGAGATGGGAGAAATGAGGGCCGATAGTGAGGGAATAGAAAATAGAATGGGGGAGCAATTGGGAAAAATCAAATTGGGGGGTTATAAAGTAAATTGGGGGGCTTCGGAAGCAAATTAGGGGGTCAATTGAAGGACGTGGGTAGCCAAATGCAGGAAATAAACGAGGGGTTGGCGAGGGAGGAAGCCAAGTATGAAATAAAAGCATTGGGGAAGGACATTGACCGCAGATCGAGCGGGAAAGGCACAATGGTATGTGACGGGGTAGCGCGGCTTGAGGAGCGCGGGTTAAGCGAGGCTGAGCAAGGCATAGTTATGTGGACGGGTATAGAAATCGCGAATCGGGGTATGGGAAAGCCGACGACCGCAGAAGTAGAAAAGAAAATTTTATTAGCACCAGCGGTCGTCGAGGGAAAGGAAAATGAATTGATCATAATGGAAATTGGGGTGGAAAAGACGGCAGAGGTAGTGCATGAATTGAAGGAAGAGATGGAATATGTGCAAAGTCCGTGTTTGCATCCTGATGCCGTACTTGCTAATCCCAATAAAGATTTCCAGGTGCGTGTGGAGAAAGGGATCCCGAAGGTAAGCCGGGCTGTATATGGCGCGAAAAGGTTTGGCGCGAAAGGATTTTTCGCGCACTTGGGATCCCGGCGTCACCCGGGCGCTTGTGGAAGGTCCGTGGAGAGGTGTATGAAAGGAAATGGCGCGCATGTGCGAACGGCACTGAAGCGCGAGGGTATGATGGATTGTGAGTGGGAGGAGTGTAAAACAGAGTGTGGAACGACGTGCGACACAGAGTGTGGGATGGATGGAGAGAGTGTGCGAGGATGCACACCTGAGTTGGTTGTGGAGAGTGTGCGGGGATGCACACCAGAGTGCGTGATTGGGTGTGCAGCAAAAGAGTGCACACCCGTGAGTGTTACGGAGTACGTAACGGGAGAGTGTGTGCTGAGATGTGCACGTGAGAGGTGTGTAATGGAGTGTGCGAGCAGCGAGTGGTGTGCACCTGAGTATGGAGTGGAAGAGAGTGCACAGAGACGGAGAGTGCAGTAACGAAATGTGTGGGATGTATGGGAGGCGTTGGAGCGCCACGTTTTGTGAGTGAGAAAAGGAACGCGTGGAGTGAGCATGCGATTCGAGCATCGACGCTGACCGGGGCAGCGCTTAGGCTGACGGATAGCCGACGCGAGCTCTCGGGGCGTGGTGTTCTTTGTGTGCTGCGGGGGCCGGCGGGGATCGTTGCCGCCGCGCTCTCCCAAGGAGCGCCGTGCACGATTCGGGCTGGGTCCCACCCTGTATGGTCGGTGCCGCGTCGTAGCGGCGAGCGGCACGATTCCGGGGGAGAAAGGCCAGGTCGGACCTTCGCCCCCTGGTGGGCGCGGTGTTCCAACTGGGGAAGGTTGGGTCATCGGGCCAGAGACCGAAAGGCTCCGCGCCGGGATGGACCCTGGAACCTCGGCCCGAGTATGCCTCCTCCCCAGAATCGAAAATGCCGGACGGACCCAACCTACAGGAGACTGACCATCCGCATGCATTGCTGGCTTTTCGAAGCCGAGCAGTGAAAATGCGTTCCGCACCAAGAGGCTCGAGAGTAGTGGACTGGGATAGTGATAGTGGGAGATAATGGCCGATGTCGAGGGATGGTAGCTCTACCATCCCTCAGATCATTTTTGGGGCAGAGGAGCAATAGACTTATGGGGTTTGGCGGTATGAACTAGCCAGGGAAGGCTTGGATAATCGTTTAGGATCTAGAAATGACTTTAGGAGACATAAGATTTAAGTACTGACATTGTACAAGTAGAGGGGAAGTAGAGAGATTAGGTGGATTATAATGATGAGGGAGTGCTTAGTATAAGGGATGACAGGGAAAGCACCAGTATTAGGGGAAATAGTTAGATGAAATGTTGCTGTGTGTATGAGCTTGAGGTTTAGGTGGATATGAGGAATTGAGAGGCATTGCTCGTGAAGGATGTGTGTGTGTAATTGTGGGAACCACCGTGTGCATGGGCTTGAAATGAGGAATTTGAGAGGCAATGCTCGTGAAAGATGTGTATGTATGTGTGAAAGTGTATGAGTGGAGTATTGTGGACAAGTGAAAGTGTATTGAATGATTGGCTTGCATGGTGTGCAAGTGGAGAATGGTGGTCTGGAATAAATGGTCTGGAATGAATGGTGTGGAGTGGGTAGTGTGGAATACGTGGCGTGGAGTGTATTGTGCGAAGGAGTGGATGGGGGAAGGATGGACCCCTTCACGAGAACCCGGGGAGGGTAGTTTAAAGTTAGGTAGAGGGGGTAGATAAACTTGGTTGGATATTGACACCTGTGGTGCGTGTAGTTGCAAAGAAGTGCTTGGAGGGGTGCATAAGTGAAGTGGAATGGCTGGGTGTGTGAGCCTTTTATTAAGTGTGGTTATTGGGGCACTCCGCCACTGGTAGTCTGTCGGCCAGGTGAGGCCGCAGGTAGGCTCTGGGAGCCAGTTAGAGTCCAGTTCGGTAGTGTTCAGCGGGGCCCGAGGATCCGAGAAGGAGGACCCGGGTAGCCCAATGCCAGAGGTGGCATAGAGGGGGTAAGTGCCAGGGAGGGCCTTCCCCAGGTTGGGATAGAGTAAAGGAGCTAGGCAAGCTCGGGTGGCGACCTCAGTAGCGGAGGTGCGCAGGTAAGTAGACCTGCTGGGAGAGCCACATGACCCAGCCCCGAAATTGTGCGAGGGCACAGATGGAAAAATGGGGGGAGTGAGACCCCAAATTGGTAGAGCACCACAGTATGGTGTTATGGATTTGTAACTTCCGATACTACTAGTTACTAGTTACTACTATAGAGAGGACGACTATTACTACTAGAGAACTACTAGTTACTTCCGTAACTTCCATAACTTCCGATATATATAGAGCGCACTCTTAATGGCCATCTGTTATACCGTTATTCCTGTGTGTGATTTCTAATACAATTTTGTTCATTTATAATCATTGGTGTGGTTTCACTATTGAGTTTCAACACAGGGTAACATATTCTTTCTGCCGGGGCTCCTCTCGGGGTTCAGAGCTTACCGAGACCAGGAGATTGTAGAGGACTCCGTAACAATGGGCAATGGGAATTGGTTGTTAGAACCACATAGAGTAAAGATGGCCAATGGATTGGCAGGGCGAGACCCCAGGTAGTGTAACTGTGTTAATGTCAATTAGAAGGATAGTTAGGAGGAAAATCTCTTTGCACTATCCACATCCACTCACCGAGGTGACAGGACTCCACACCAGATTTTTGCGAATTGTTTGGAGAATGTAAGACGCATCATGGCAGAGTTTGACATTGTGTGTATTCCATCCCTTCCTTCTTGGGAGGGATTTGTGACGAATTTGGTTGAGGGGAGATATGGGGGACGGGACAGTAGAGACGGGATTGGTAAAGGTGTAAATTGTGTAAATACGGGGAAGGCAAGGGTAGAGTAGGTGACATGGTGGGTGACATACGGCTAGGGACGAGCTTTCTCAGCTCGCTCTCCCGCACCCTTCATGTCACATTGCCTTGTTTTGATGTGTACCCTTGTGCCCTTGCCCCACGCTAACCTCTGCTTTGTCTTCCTTCCCCACTCATGGACCATGGTCTTTTGTCCGAGGGGAGTGTGCAGGTGTCCTGAATCTTGCTGCCTGCACCCTTGCTGCCTGCCTGCCTGCACCGGTACACCCTATGGACCACACGTTCTGTGGCCTGGCACCTATGGACCACACGTTCTGTGGCCTGGCACCTATGGACCACACGTTCTGTGACCTGGCACCTTTACTGGGACAGACCATTGCTGCCAGGAGTATCTGGCTTGCGGACCACTGTTTTAAGTGGCATCAATGCCCAGCAGTCGGACCACCTGAGTTGGCCCTGCTGGCCATAAATAAAAAAAGCGGACGCGGTTTGTGCCCTTTTTTATTGATGAATTAAAGAACATCAAGCAAGAAGACAGCCAAGATACATCGGCCCAGCAGAGAAGCACCAGAAGACATCATTTATTATTTTAAAATGTTTGCTTTTGTGCATTTTCATGCTGGTGCTTTTCATGTATTTTTTTAATGGTGCATTTTGGTACATATGGGTGTATGGTGTATCGGTGCAGTGCATTGCAATGGCATTTCCTCTTCTCAAAAAGTCTTCTTTTCCCCACAAAAGACAGGTCCTGGGTTGTAGTGTAAATAATTAAATAGTAGTGTCTTGTAAATAATTCTCCCCACCGGCTTAAACGTTTAGTTTGAGAACCATTCCGTAATTCGGTTAATTGTGGGCGTGAGTCAGTTAGGTAGGACACAACGCAGCAGGGGGGACATATCTAGTGTTAAAACTGTCGCACTCAGGGTAGTAGGTTAAAAGTAGAGGGAAACGACACCTAAGTGTCATATGTAGAGGTAAAAGATAGTCCTGATGTTTTGGCTCGGGCTGAGCCTGGAAAAGGAGGGGTGCAGTGTTGCGGTTTTGAGAACCCACACTCTTGTAAATATCACATCATTAAAGGTTAAAGGTAGCACCCCATAGTTAGGCCACAAGCAACACGTAGGTCACCATAGGACTTCAGTTATTCCTTAGTATGTGTATAGATAAGGCCATGTTTCCAATAGTTGAATCTGCGTTGTGTCAATCAAATAAGGATTAGGCCCCATTTCGTCCATTTTGGCAGCCTCCCTCTCCAAGCGACGCCATTAAGCACGCCCTCCTGTCTGTACCCCACGGCCCTCCCAAATGTTACGCGCCTTGCCAGCAGCCTTCGCTGCCCGTGAGCTCGCCCAACACCGCCATAAGCCACGAGGTAAAGCCAGAGAAAGGAGGCGGAGCACAAGAATGGAGGTGTGGCCACGTCAACCCACCATCAGGGCGGGGCCGGTAAGCCTTAACCAGCCAACCAGGGCTGAAGTAAGATCGCCTGATAGGCGTGGCTTTTGGGATGGCGGAGCGATCGCTGGTTCACTTATAAAAGCGCGAACGCAAAGCCCTTTCACAGGACTTACCAGCGAGGACTTACAGCGAAAGCTTAGCAAGAGGATGGATGAGAAGAGCTTGCCTTGAGAGGACTCGTTAAAAGATTGGTGTTGACAGGACGTATTGGGAGAGCGCACATTACAACGAACTCGTGGGTACATGCGCTTGATCAGAGAGGGCTCGTTGGCATTGGGAGCTCAAAGCAGGACCTTGGAGAGGGGGCGTTTGGCGCGAGTGTGCAACTATTACGTACGCCGCTTGGACACCAGCCTTCCCCCATGATATAATTGTCCGTTCGCGTTACACTGAAGAGCTGCCTGCCAGGTTTCGTCCGCTGGACCGGAGCCTGGACCAGAGCCGGGCTGGAGCCTGGACGCGCTGGTGACCATCAACCATCTACAATCCCCGTGTGAGTGTCTGTATGAGAGATGGGCCCGTTTGTCCAGGGAATAAGATAAGACTGTTTAAGGCTGCCCTGTGTGCTTCTTCTTCCTCTTTCTATCTTGTACATTTCTTTCGTTTCCTCTTCTCCTTCTTGTACATTTGTAATAAATTGCTTTGTTCTTCCTATTTTCTTGGTTTCCTCTCCATCCGATCGCATCAGTCTTTTCTCCCATTGGGTAAGCGTGGCACGATCGCAACCGCTATGATCGGGTTTAGTCACCTGTTAACAGCTCGGATCGCGGATCGCTATCCGCTCGGCATATCCCATCATATCCGTGGTTCGAGCGGGAGTTATTCCCTCGTTTCCGGTCGGCGTTAGTAATTAGGTAGTAGTGAACCCCTAGGCCTAACAAACCCTACCTAACACCGCGCTGGGAAGGACGTTATAACTTCCAGGACTCGCGTTGGCCACATCAAAGACAAGGGGATTAACCCCCTCTTGGTAAGGGGAGAGCCGACGTCTGAGATCCGTAACAATATATTTGATGAAGTGGATTCTTTATATATTTGATGACGTGGATTGAGGTTGCATTCTGCAAGCAGCTAAATAACTAAATCAAGAATGAGCTCTTTCAAGAATCAAGAATTTCAGCAGCTAAATGCAAGCAGCTAAATCAAGAATGAGTAATCAGCATGAGCTCTTTATTTAACTGTTTAAAGTTGTAGCAATTTTAATAAACACGACAAGTTATATATTAAAACTATTCTTTACATTCTAATGGGTTGCTCGTAAATGCGAAGAGGAGTTTATGATTTTAAGTTGAAGAAAAACGTTAAGTGGTGGATCTAAAACTTGTAAACCAAAGTGAAAAAACAAATGGTAATTGTAATCGTATTGTAGTTGCTTTCACGTTTGCACATCTTTAACACCAAAGCCAATTAGAGTTGTCATGCTAAATTAGCATCTTTCAATTTTGATATCAAGGGAGGCGCAAAGCGCCCCCCCCCCCCCCTTTATATGGGACGGTTTCTCTGTATGCAACTTTAACATAGGGACTGAAAATTCGTTTCTCAGCTTCTACTGGACGAAATCGGCTGCAAATTTCAAAAGTAAATGATTTGTACGTGGAGGTAATATGTTCCAAATTTCAGAAACGTCAGTTTCCGCATTCTTGAGTTTTATTAAGAAAACCCTCAAATTCACGTTGGTGTCTGTCAGTCCGTCCGTTCGTCCGCCCAAAATGTGTTGGTGCTCATATCTCAAAGGCTATAACTATACATTGAAACTCGCTGAAACTTGGAATATACATGGGCCAATACGTCTAATTAATGGCTTTTGAAACAAATTCAAAATCTGCGCTCATTATGGGGGCCTACGGGGAAGGGGGATTTTGACCCCCCAAAATAGGTATTTGTTTTCTTCACCTGAAACTACACACACAATGATGATGATACTTGTCCACAACCTTCCTCACCCATGATGTACCAATGTTTGTTAAACGACATTAATGGGGGGGTCAAACATTTGTTCACGACATTCGTGTCCAATGTTCAAAAATATCAGGGTCTGTGGGGGTCTCTGGAGGGGTGGGAGGGGGGGTTAATTGTGGGGGAGGATTGAGTGACTGTTGCTTCAGGATCCTATTTTTAGCTTTTTGGCATGTGCAACCAAATTGATAATTATAACGTTGTCCAAGCTACAAGAGCATTTGGCGTGTTCCAATTTATATTAAAAGCCCCCACAGCCGGGCCATCTTGAGAAGAGTTAACTCTGGCACCACAAGGTACAAGTTTGGTCGGGCTCGATTTGGTGTGCATTACGAGTGTGAATAGACCCCTAACTGTGATTGGTGAGGGTGCCAGATCGAGTCCCAAACATAGCCATTGTTGCCCGTTTTGGAAGCGTATGCCATCTGCCACACAGACACATTTTCAATATCGTGGAGTATGGGAGCACTCCATATAGCAGGGTGGCTTGGGAAAGAATGGCTACCCCTTCAAGTGTGTACAACATTATATGCTGAAAAGATACTTCAGAGTGAAGTCATAGGACCGGTTGCATAAAGCTTCCTTAAGAGACTCCATACGGCACTATTATTTGATTGTAATGTGACATTGCATGTATCACTACAACATGTCGCAGGCTTACAAGAGCTTCACGTTGTTATTGTGGTTCTCATTTGGGGTCGATTTTTGAAATGTAAACCCATTGTTTGGATAGCTGCCGGACCACACCCATATCTGTCGCTTGCCTCCACCCACCCGATTGATGAGATGAAATTATATGACCGCCATCTTGTTTTCTGTTGGGCCGAACACATTAGACCAATATAGGCCTTTGTTGATTATACACTGTCCGGCTTTGTTGCGTCCCATTTCCATTGGCTTTGTTTGGGTCGAGTGTTAAATTGTTAGGAAGGCTTAATCATGCACGTACGTGCTTCCCTAAAACAAAATAGTTTGATGTAATTTCTGAACGGCGCCAAATAGGCGTTTCCTAATCGCCCCATCACCAGATTTTTAAAGCCAAAGCAGTCGGGTTGTTTGGCAAAGTCCTGTGCAAGTTTTAAAGTTTTTATGAACAAAAGGTTTATTACCACAAAGAGAGAAAGGGAGAAAGAGAAAAAGAGAAAAAGAGAGGAAGAGAAAAAGAGAAAAAGAGAGAAAGAGAAAAAGAGGGAAAGAGGGAAAGAGGGAAAGAGAAAGAGAAAGAGAAAAAGAGAAAGAGAAAGAGAAAGAGGTTACCCAGAACACGGTGGAAACACTCCACTGTACCTCTGCCGAGACAGTGAACACATAATGCGGTTACCATTTAACAACAGCGTCCGTATTGTTGTTGTTGTCCGTATTCCATTCATACATAAAGAACAAAATGGCGTCGCATACTCGATGCAAGCCTACCTTCATCTGCCGGTTACATGCACACACCCACTGGACAGCCAGGAATTCACTGGAGTACCAAAACTCGGAAATACACTTCTTGAGCCGATGCAACCCAGCACAGCACCCTAGCTGCGGCAACCAGGAGGTGCTTATGGGGCCAGCACTAAGGCCTGCCTTTTTTACGCTGAAAAAAGGTTTAAAAAAATCAAACATTTGAACAGCCTTGGACGTGCACCTTGACCCCATGGCCAAGGCACGTCTATCAAGGCTGTCCCATTAGCATTACACATGCACCTCAACCCAAAGGCTGAAGCACATGGTCATTCAAAACACATGCATCCTGACCCCGAAGGGCCAGAACGCATGGTTCATACAATTGGACCCCCTCCTCCATAGGAGTGAGTCCACTGACAAGGTATTACTCAGGAAATGCTATCACAGAGGACCCGAACAATAGTAGTCTCCCGATATGCCTGCACAGGTAGCTTATAAAGCCAAAAGGGGCGGAACCAATAGAATTATCTCTGACGGGGACTAATGATTGGTCCCACAAGCTACACTGGCAACATGAATACCAGATGATTGGTAATGGTGGCATTGTATCAGCGGCACAGCTGCACATCCAGAAAACGATGCAAGCAGCAGCCACAGGCTGCATGGAAAAACAAAGCAACTAGATGGTGTTCATAGAATAATTACCCTGCGCAGTCAACTTGGTGGGAGCCAACTCTTCTGTTTTTGAACGTTTTTTTTCTTTGATCCAATATGGCTGTCAGACCACGTGAGCGATGACATCATAAATTTATACTCCCTAAATAATTGTTGCATAGATCACGCTCAATAAATTTCAAACTGATCAGACGAAGCGTTGTCCCTGTCGAATTATGACGTCATAATTACGTCACCAATGACATAGGTCTTTACGCAGTGTTTAAAGTAACATACCTGCATGACCATATACGTTCTTGCCAAAGCACTGGGTGGGTTGCCTATCTTGCCAACTGTCTTACCAGTCAAATCAGGAATTTGAAACTTCACCAGGTTACCGGTGCGCAATGACTTACTCTCAGCCAGGTGGCTTAAATCCCCTCTGAGGGGTGGTGCACTCGTATGAGGGACCGCAGGCAAAGCACGAGGGTATACAAGGGACTTCAACACAGGAGGTGGCCATTATAGTCAGGTTCACTATGTTAACAAATATAATTTCGTTCAAAATTTTGGGAGATTAGCAAACCTGTACATTTTTGGAATCATTAGAGCATGGAGAATCCGAAAATCAATGTTGGCATTTGCACAGACACCTGCATGGCCGCCATTTTGGATTTTCTAAATGGCCGCCATAAAATACATATTTTGCGCTATCTCGGCTTCTAGTCAACCTAGAAACTTAATTAAATATGCTAATCCTATGTTTTCTGGGTCAAGGAATCCAATAAAGGCCTCAAAATAGTGCTCAGGATTATAGAAAAGCAACAAACAAAGGTAATTGAAAACCATTGTCTTTATATCTGATATAACTGTATTTAACATAATACATGATATGGCAAGTCCTTTGAAGTTATAGGTATGGGTTTATAAAGCAAGAAAGCAGCCTTGTTAGTATCAGATTGAACTATAAGTCCTATACACAGGATCTACGAGGTCTATACCGTTCAGGAATATGCTTTTACAGATCTTCATCACTGTCCTGAGTGTCATTTTCGCAAAGGTGTCTACGCAAATGTAAACATTAATTTTTGGATTCCTCATGCTCTGAATATTCCAAAAATGTATAGTTTTGCTAATCTACCAAAATTTTGAACGAAAAAACATAGTGAACCTGACTATTAGGCCCACGAAGGCTGCTTCATCCTCGCAATATCTAAGTACCCCCTGTCCACACTAGTTTACTTCTAGATAGCTATCTAACTCGATTATTAAATGATTTGCTGTTACTACCTTTGCAAGGAGACCATTGCATGCATTTTGCTATTGAGTGAAAGACCCCTGCCCTTTTACCGTCCTGAAACCTCCTCTTCTCTACTCTGCTATTGTAGGTCCTGTCAGTGTCCATTCTGCTGAAAAACTCAAGCACTTATTTTGTCTATACCGTTCATTATCTTAAACATCTCTACCTGATCGCTCCCTTTCTACGACAGTTTATAGTCCGACTGGAAATCCAACCCAGACTAGACCAGCTTCAGGGACACCTCTGAGCTGTCTTGTAAGCCCGTATAAGGAGTCATCATATCATCGAGCCAGACTGACGTTTCAGCAGTCTTACTGATTAAAAGCGGTAGGTCTGTAATGTCCGATAACTTCTCAGAAAAAGATGCTCAGTCTTGCACAATAAGTTCGAGCCACCCTATTATTGAAAATATTTAAGTGCAACACCAACTCCAAACTTGGAAAACTTCAGCCAGCTCACCTGATGAGCAGATTATTGGGGTCTGACTCGACCTCGGGATGCCACCTGGTGGCTAAGGGGCAACAACAACGCATATTTATTAGCCAATGGATCCATTCAAAGCCACTTTCGAACCTCCTTTCCAGGTCGTACAAAACGACTGTGTTTTCTTCCAAGGCCTAATTGCACCTGCATTGATGAAGGGGGTTTTATATAGAGCGCTTCATTGCCACTTAACCACCTTAATCCCATTCAGGTCGATAATTGGCTTGTCTTGTTGAACGCAGTTTATGCAGCAATTGATTTTCGTTTAGTTAGCTAGGTGAATAATTAATCTTTCAAGAGTGAATAGTTGTTGCGACAAAAAGTAAAGTCATGTTCGATGAGAAATTCGTGGCATCTGAATGTTGATGTAGAAATTAAAGCAGTTTATTTATTCACCCCCTAATTTTGGTGAGCGAGGTTGAAAATGTGCAAACCACGACATATACATTGGGAAAGCAAACCTTTTTTTTCAATATCGAATAACGTGCCAAGTGCAAGGATTGCAGACCTATACTGACTATTTTCCTATTGCTCCAGGCAGTAGATTGGCGGTGTTCGTTTGCTGATCGTCCATAGAGGTTATTGTTGTGAGGGTCTTGTGTGCCTCCATCACGACTACTTGTTTTATTGGCCCAAATTTTTTCCACCTTCTCCTGGGGTCGGCCAGATAATGTTGTTGCCTCAAGTCATTCACGAACTGGCTGGCCAGGCCTTAAGTTCAACTGAAGGTAATTTTGGCAGGAATTTGTAATTCCTTCAGGGTTCGGGTGATAACTTGCCGACCCGTCGTGGAGGGACAATCTTGTTTGCCTTAATCCAATTCCGAGACTTCTTCACGTGGCCACAAAATTGTATTTTTTTTTGTTATTGTGTCAAAGCTCATGGAGGAGCTGGAATACAGAATTGACCAGGACCTAACATAACAAAACGTACAGTAGATAGAAAGGGGAAGGGGGACACCAAAAGCAGGGTTGAGGGATAAAATAGAGGGACACTTGGAGGGATAAGGGATGTGTTGAAGAATGAGCAGGGAGTGAACAAGATGGATACAGCCGCAAACACTCAATCATACAAGGGGAAGCAAAAACTGGAAACCCGGAAAGAAATAGACTTTGGTGGAGTTCATCGCAGTAGAAAATATTATGGTTGTTGATGGGGATGAACCTGAGATGGTGGTGAACAGCTTTCTTGAAGTGGTTGGATTGAAAGAGGTGGTGCTTGCTTAGTAAACACAATGGCAGGACCTCCCAGTAGGCACACAGACATTGGATCCACGTTGAATGAACGTCAAGATTCGACGTTGACCCGAGGTTGAAAACGAGTTGGATTTGCAAATTGGATCAACGGCATTTTTCCAATGTTGAATAAACGTCGTAACAATCCTAACAACGTCGAAACAACGTCGAATAAACGTTGATACAATGTCACACTTTCAACGTCGATGTGGGGTCGAACAACCAACATTGAAACAATGTCATTTATTCGATTAAAAAATCAAGCCAAGTTGCCAACGGTGAAACAACGTTGAATGACTGTTGGGTTTTGGTCTCAGGTTGGGTTTTGGTTGTCCGACGTCGCGACCTCATTCCAACCGTTATTCGACGTTGAAACAACGTCGTGTGCCCGCTGGGCTGTGTGCCACCTTTTTTTTTTTCAATAAAGAAGACTCTCAGACAATGCCATATTGAACCACTGCCTGTCCTCGTGGTGTATAATGATATTGGGTATGGTAATATTGTACAGTATAGTACATATTTTACATTTCATAACACTCGATTGTACAGTATAGTACAATACCCCAGATGGAACATGAAGCCTGTCCTATAACAAAAGCATCCTTTCTTGCAGTGGACGCAAGATCTCCCGAGAAGACAATGTACCTTGCAGAGTGCTATCCAGAGAGGCAAGTAATTGTTGAGGGACCATAATTGTGACAGAAAACAGTTTGTCCCAGTAAGCACCATTATCCCAGAGAAATCGGAGCACCAATTTGACATCACGATCGAAGCTGTTTGTGGGAGTAATATCTTCCAACGAAAAGGTCAGTGCTTGGCAGTAAAACTGGATAGCAAAAATGTATCAAAGACACCAGAACCGGTTCCGAGGAGACTTGTATGACCTCCTGTTTACGATTGAGGACATCCATCCACTGCTGTGACAGCTGATCCTGCTTTTAAGAACCACAGTGGACATCAAACCAGTGATCGATGATTAGAGACTAGTATTCTGTAAGTATCGATCGGTTATAGACCCTTTACTTGCAAATGATTTATAGACCTAATCCTTTATACGTGTTGTGGATTAAAGTGTCTCCTTCATTACTTCTCGAGAGATGGATGGAAGGCAGACAGTCATAGAGTATGACCCTGGGAATGACATTGATGATAAATAGGGCCTACAAAATGGGCGCGTTACAAATTATGGGGTTTGAGATGGCCATTCATGGGGTTTGAGAGGGAATGTCTTCATTCGCCATAGTTGCTCGAACATAGTCATTTATTCCATGTTGAACGTAGTTCCTTTTCCTGCAATGTTTTTTTAACGGTGTAGCCCATAGGGCAAAGCCATCTAGAACAGTGTTTGTCTGTCCGTATGCATGTACATATTTATGTTCCCTCAAACGTACACCAATCAGTCACACCAATCAGAGCTGAGGATCTGGTCACATGACCGGGATGTTGTGATGTGCTTGTGCCTGTGATGTCATTACGGCGGTACGACAGCTGACTCCACACACCGCCATTTTGATTCATATGCCGTTCAGGCCGGACATATTAGTCAGGTTCCTTGTGTAATTTCGCCGGAATTTCTTGGAGAGTAGCAAACCTATAGATTTTTGAGAAGTTTAGGATCTATTTAAATAAAAAAATGATGTTTCAGATTTTTTCAATCTGTTGGTTGCCATGGAAACAGCAGATTTGGGGTGAAAATCAGTTTTTTCTAAATTTAAATTTAAAGAATTCTTAAACAATACAAGATAACCAACTGATGATGGATTACACTTAAATAGCTAACAATGGATTTTATAAGATAATGAAATGTTGCATTTTAACTGTTGGTTGCCATGGTAACAGTAGTTTTGGGGTAAAAACGCTTTTGGGGTAAAAATCTGAAACATGAATTTTCTGTTTTGAGCTAATGAATTTTTATTATATTTGCAGGACCAACGACAGGATGGATGAGGTACCACTGAGTGGTCAACACTAATGACTGTGCTGGAGCAATGTCGCAGATTGAAGGAGCTTGCTGTTGGGAAAGATCACCCAACTATCATTTCTTGTGACTTGGCCCTCTATGAGAAAGTAGTTCAGCTACTGGATGCTCGGCCTGACTTAAAAGGCATAATTGTTCCCAGATTGGGAGAGCTGCACGTTGTCATGGCTGCATTGAGAGGTCTGGGTGCATCCATAGAGAACTCTGGCATAGATGATGCTTGGACAGAAGCCGATGTTTATGGATCTGCAACTACAAGACAGATACTGAAATGCACCCATTACAAATGCTCGCTACAAGCTCACATATACTCGTATGTGGCAATCTCTGAAATGGCAATCGAAGAATTCTTCAAGAACAATCCGCATCTCAAGGAAGTGTGCGTTGTTGCAACAGATAAGGTTCAAACTGCTTGTGGAGAACATGACAAAGCCCTGAAAGCTGAATCAGTGAAGAAAGCCAGCAACTGCCTGCTCCAAGTCATCATCGATGCGAACTTGGTAGAGAGACTTCATGAATGGGAGACCAGCCGCTCAAAGAATGCCATGTTTAAGGCCATGATGAACTACCTTCACAGAGTAGAGGTGATTCTGCATTTCGTTGCAGCTTCACGGAATGCTGACTTAAACCTTCATCTTCAAGCCGGTGAAGAACTCAGCAAGATATTTTTCGCCATGGACAGAATCAAGTACAAGCGGCTCTGGCCAAGGTACATATCTGACATGTATGCGCTGAAGTCCAGCCATCCAGAGACATGGAGGGAGCTCGAAGCAGGCAATATCTCAGTCACCAAGAATACTATCCCATTTGTATCGATCGGAGCAGACCACGCTGTTGAGCATCTGAACAGATTGCTGAAGGTTCACTCAGGTCTGATTGGCATATCAAATAATGCAAATGCCAGACAACGATTCTTTTTGGCTGCACTGGAACTGTCACGTCTGTCTTGCGAGTTTAAGGGACAGTTTGGACTCAAGGAAAGTGAGATTAGTGAGCACCATGGCTTTCTCCAAGTGTCATCAAGCGTGAACACAATGCAATTGACCGAATCAAGACTGCCATACTTAGTCATGGGAATCCATTTGAAGTTGAGGGTAACCAGCTCTTCAATGTAGTCACCCATGCTTATGTGCCAGAAGAATTTGTACCACAGATACTGAATATTGATGAAACAGGACAGAAGCTCTATGAAGAGTTTGTTGCTGAACGGATCAATGGTGATGTCAGCCTATGGGCGCCAGTGAAGAAGGAGAAGAACAGAATGTACAAGTCTGGCAATGCAACACTAGCAATCAAGATTAGGGACAAGACAGTGGATCTAAAAGAAACCAAAGATTTGTATGGTAGACTGATGGTGCTCTCCAGATCCAGCAGGGATGTGAACCAAAAGGACGCAATTAGTAACTTTGAGTTCACTGTGACACCGAGGGCCCTGTTTGCACCAGACGGTAGCTTACTTTCTTGCACAGACAAGTCAAAGCTTATCCACATCTTGGAGAAGTTTGCCAACGAGGCACAGTCTTCTCCAGAAGATGAGCTTGATGCCACACACATGGCACCAGTGTCCACTGATCTTGCAACCGATGGCAGTACATGCACTAGCAAGAAGCTCGCAGTCATAGATGGAATGGTTGTTGTCCAGAAAATGACCAAGAAACCAGCAACGGTGGTAACTGTGAAGGATCTCAGTGAATGTTTCAATGATAGGGTGTTGAGTCTGACCAGGGGCTTCGAACACATAATACTTGTTTTTGATACATACAAGCAAGATTCCCTCAAGAGCACAACCAGAGCCAAACGACGTCATGGAAAGGCACCTGTCCAGTATCAGGTCCAGGATGATACCAGTATCAAACACATCACGATGAGCCGATTTGTCTCATGATCAAACCAAGGCTGATTTGACGGACTACTTGGCAGAGAAAACTCTAGAATACAACCGTGATTCAACCAAGGTGGTAGTTGTCTCAGCATCTGGTCGGACGTCAAGCTACAGGAGTCTCCAATTTGAGGCAGATAACCATGAGGAGGCCGACACGCTGATGATCAAGCAAGCAATAGCCGCATCACAGCAACATAAGGGAGATGTTGAGCTGACGATATTCTCACCTGATACAGATGTCCTAGTTCTTGCAATAGCAAACTATCATCTGCTGCCAAGACACACATCTATCTCAATGGCATCTAGTGTTATCCAAATTGAGCCAATCTGGAAGGCCCTTGGTGAGGAGAGAGCCCAGGCATTGCCAGCCTTCCACGCTTTCACAGGTGCCGATAATACTGGGCGGTTCGCTAGACTTGGAAAGGCAAAGTGGTTCCAGTGCTATCTGAAGGCCGATGACGACATAGTAGCTGCCTTTGCTACGCTCTGTACGGATGCTGAACTGTCAGAGGACCTGTACACAACTTTAGCTAGATTTGTCTGCTCAGCTTATTGTCCAAAAGGTGTCAATATTTCCAGCATCCCTGAACTTCGGTGGCATCTCTTCTGTAAGAACATGGCTGAGAACGACAGGCTACCACCAACTGTTGGTGCTCTGAGACAGCATATCATGCGGGTGCATATCCAGGCATATGTGTGGGGTCAATCAGCCATTTCTCAGCAAACATTTCTCGATCCATTGAAGAATGGATACCACAAGGACACGTGTGATCAACTCAAACCGACTACCACAGACATTCTCCCTGCACCAAAGGCAATTATCGAGATGGTAAGGTGCCAGTGCAAGACTGAATGTTCATCACAGAGATGTTCCTGCCGGGCCAAGAACCTAACATGCACTGATCTTTGCATGTGCAGCACTTCGTGCGAGAATGACGAGGACTCAAACATTGAAAGGCAGGACCACGATAGCGATGATGACGATGGCAATGATGAGTGACATTGGAGTCAGTGATGCCATACCTGCTTTTGGCAAATTAGCATAATTACTTGGCAGCTGTTTTAACGATGACAATAGAGTCGTTCTTCTAAAGTAGAATACGTAGCATCGAGTAGATAGTTGAAACTCTAAACCAGCATTGGACAACAGTCTGGCTCAATGATTGAGTGTTGTTTGTTTTACGAATAACGCAACTGCTCCGGCCTATCGGCTTATCGGAACGTTCTCGGCATCATGCAATAATCATGTTACTACTATTATTTCAATACAAATAATAAGAGTTTTATCCCAAACATAGCTTTTGGCATGACAACCTTTAAGCCAAGTTGCACTCAATTCATATTCGGACTGTCACTGATCACTATATTCTATCATGCGTTACGTGATTCAAGTACTGAAAGCAATGCATTAAAAACGTTAATTTGAACAAATTTAAAGCAGTTTCCATGGCAACCATTACTCAAAGTGCAGATATATATAATCTGTATCAAGAACAGTCCTCTAGTTAACAGTTATGCATCATCAGTTACGTCCTTGCGAGTAATTTTGAATTTTCAGAGCTAAAATTCGAAAAATCAGCTTTTTGCCCCAAAACGACCTATTTGACCATGTTATGTACATTTAAAAAAAATCTGAAACATGGATTTTCTGTTTTGGCATTGTTTAAACTTTCCAAAAATGTGAGGGTTGGCAACTCTCCAAAATATTCCAGCGAGCGTCAGATTATGGACACAAATGCAGATTGTGATACATGACAGGTTCAACTATATTGTTGAACCTGTCATGTATCACAATCTGCATGATCTACCTTTACGCTTTCATTCAGTGTGAAACACAAACAAACACGTGAAACACATTAAGTAAAACACATGAAAATATGGATCTTTTTATAACACTCGATTGTTATCGTGGCTGTGGTTGTTGTTGTTTGTGGGTTTTTTCTGTGTAGTTTTCTATATTTTGCTATTGCTTCGCAAAAAATCACTACTGTATGTGGAATCTTGTATGCTCGTTCCGTGTCCTTCTAAAGTGTTTCTCCTATCGTAGAATAATAAATGTTTCCGTTCACACTGCTGTGGAAATAAACCATATTATAGCGCTTCTTCCTCTTCTTCAAACTCGCAAAGAGACTTTTAGTTTTAGAACTAACTGGCAAATTCGTGATTAAACAAACAATTTTTTACGGTGTACATGTTTGGTTCCTGTGTTTACATTGTGTGTCTCTCCGTATGTATGTATGTCCCTCACATATTTATCCTACATATTGGGTGAGTTTATACTTATAGCCGACAATTATTACACTTCTGAAAGGTAGAATGTAATGTCATTTGGCTTTACCAGTTATGTTTCTTTGAACATCCTTTAGGGAACGTTCATATATTACGTCATATACCTGGTTGGGGCTAATAACGGGGTGGGGGGGGGAACTGAAATTATGATAACAGGGTGATGATATATGACGGGGAGGGGTGTGCACGACCCCAGATGAGGCGTTGGCTTAACGGTTAGGATGGAGGGTTTGGGATCCTAGGGTCCTAAGTTTGAATCCCGGTCAGCTGTTGAACTAACACAAGGTGGGGTTGACTCAGCCTGTCATCCTTCCGATGTTGGCAAAATGAGTACGAACTCATTGGGTCCTCTCTCAAGGAGGTTGGTGGCAGGATTTGCACTTCGGGCGCCGTAAAATAATAATAATAATAATTCATTTATTTTGTATAGCGCTTTTCCAGAAGCCCAAAGGCGCTTTGACAGAGTGGAAAACATAATGCATAACAATACATGAAAACAACAATTGCAAAAAGACAAGAATCAAGAAAACAAACAGCAGCGATATACGGCATATATATAAGACAAGAATCAAAAAGACAAGACAAGAATCAATAGGGAAATATTTAAAGCAAAAGGAGGGAGAAGGAGAAGAGATAGTCAGGGGTTAAATGCTGTGGGTTGAATGTTGAATGCAGCGTTGAACAGGTGGGTCTTTAGTGATGTTTTGAATGTGGTGAGTGAGGAGGAGTCTCTGATGGTGTGAGGTAGTGAGTTCCAGAGGGTGGGAGCAGCGATGGAGAAGGCCCTGTCCCCCCAGGATCTGAATTTGGTCCGGATGGAGGGGGTCAGGAGGTTGGTACCAGCAGAGCGGAGGTTGCGGGTGGGAGTGTGTCTGGAGAGGAGGTCAGCCAGGTAGGATGGGGCCAGGTTATGGAGGGCTTTGTATGTCAAGAGGAGGATTTTGTACTGGATTCTCTGGGGGATGGGGAGCCAGTGAAGCTTGTAAAGGACGGGGGTGATGTGGTCACGGGTCCGGGAATGAGTGAGTAGACGGGCAGCGGAGTTCTGAATGTATTGGAGTTTATTGGTGATTTTTGAGGGTGAACCATAGAGGAGGCTATTGCAGTAGTCCAGACGGGAGGTGATGAAGGCGTGGATGAGGGTTTCTGCAGCCGTGGAGGAGAGGGATGAGCGGAGACGGGCAATGTTTTTCAGGTGAAAGAAGGCTGACTTTGTGATCTGTTTAGTGTATTTGTCGAAGGAAAGGGTTTGGTCAAAGATGACGCCAAGATTCCGGATGTGAGGGGAGGTGGATACTGGGATACCGTCGATGTTGAGGGCAAAGTTATGGGTGGATTTTGTGAGCGTTTTTGGGCCAATGATGATTATTTCAGATTTATCACAGTTAAGCTTGAGGAAGTTGATTTGAAGCCAGGATTTTATTTCAGTGATGCAGTTTGTCAGGATAGAGTGGGTGTCGGTGGAGACGGACTTGGTGGAGATGAAAAGCTGGATGTCATCGGCGAAGCAGTGGAATTGGAGACCATGACGGCGGATTAAGTGACCGAGCGGGGACAGGTAAAGGATGAAGAGGAGGGGGCCAAGAACTGAACCTTGGGGGACACCTTGGGGGAGGGGAGCAGTGGGGGATTTGCAGTTATTGATGGAGATGAACTGGCATCTGTCAGAGAGGTATGATTTAATCCAAGAGAGGGCAGTGCCGGTGACGTTAAAGGTGGATTCAAGTCGGGTGAGGAGGATAGTGTGATCGATGGTGTCAAAGGCAGCGCTGAGGTCGAGGAGGACGAGAATGTTGAGGTTGCCAGCGTCAGAGGAGAGGAGAAGGTCGTTGGTGATTTTGAGGAGAGCAGTTTCAGTACTGTGGTTGGAGCGGAATCCGGATTGGAATGTTTCATACAAGTTATTGGCAGAGAGATGATGTTTGAGTTGAGTGGCTACAGCGCGTTCCAAAACTTTTGACAGAAAGGGTAGGTTGGAGATGGGTCTGAAGTTGTTTAGGGTGTCAGGGTTTAGACCAGGTTTTTTTAGAATGGGGGTAACAGCAGCAATTTTGAGGGAAGGTGGGACGATGCCTGTAGACAGGGAGGAGTTTATTGTTGCAATGATAAGTGGAGAGAGAGCAGGGAGGGAGGCTTTGACAAAGCTGGAGGGGATGGGGTCAAGAGTGCAGGTGGCAGTTTTCATTCCTATGAGGAGTTCAGAGAGGTCAGTAGGAGAGATTGGGGAGAACCGAGACAGGGGATGGCAGGACAAGGGGGGGCAGGTGGTTGGAGGGGGAGCGGGTGCGGCGGTGGTCAAGCTGTTGTAGATGTTGTCAATTTTGCGTTGGAAGAAAGAGAGGAAGGAGATGCAGTTGTCTACTGTGAATGACTGGGTGGTGGTGTTCAGGGGGCGGAGGAGTTTGTTTATTGTCGAGAAGAGTGCTTTTGGGTTTCCGGAGCCAGAGTGGATAATTTGAGAGTAGTAGGCAGAGCGGGCGCGGGAGAGGGCATCTTTGTAGTGTTGTTCTGTAACAGACATCTTTGTAGTGTTGTAAAATACCTCATTCTGTAACACACAGTGATGTGTCGGGATGGTGCTGAGGTCACTTTGATAGTGTTGACTAACTGACCAACATACATAATAAACCAGTGTCTCAATGCAATATCTTCACTTCCATGGTGACAGACAGCTTAGAGACTTGGAGTACTTCAAAATAATTTAATACTTACATTATTTGCTAACTGGTATCTCCACCCAGGTCATACTATCCTCTTCAACTAAATTATCAAACAAGCCCGGCTACTCCACTGTTAGACTTTCAGTCTTGTTCTTACCGCACAGGATTCTTACATACCAATGCCACATTCTTACAGACCTGCATTCTTATATACCGATGCAATTCAATACGGGACTTTATAAATGACTTATGAAGAATGCCAACAAGGCCAATTTCGCGAGCAGAGGTCGGAAGGTTTGTTCCTCGACATTCGTGGATTTTCAGGATTCGGGAACCAATACCCCCTTTTTCCATTGACACAATGCCCCGCCATTTGCGGTTTTGCAATTCGTGGCACTTTCCAGGAACGTATTTTCCACGAATAGCGGGATTGAGGTGTACTATACTGTGGGTTTCATCTTTGTGCCTGTGGGAACGGCTCGACACACTGTGAGGTGCAGTAGTGCTGCACATTGGGCCCGGTTTCATCGTTGTAGTGGACACGGCTCGACACGCTATTAGGTGCAGTAGTGCTGTGCATTGGGTAAAAAGGAATGTGTTGGTAAATTTGGTTTGGGGACAAGGAATAGAGAGGGGCAAGAGCTGGTGGAGCTGGTGGCGAGGAATGGAATGGTCATAGCTGGTTCATTCTTTCAAAAGTGGGAAAGCCACAAGATTACCTGTAGGAGTGGACAGCACAGAACATAACTGGATTTTGTGGTGGTAAGGGAGTGACAGTTGTGGAGGGTTAAGGATTGCAAGGTAGTGGTGGCAGGGCATGTTACCACCCAGCACAAGCCTGTGATGTTTGTGGTGAGGATGAAGAAAGGGAGGGAGGTTAAGAGCAGAGGCCAGAGGGTTATTAGGTTGGTGAATTGTCAGGGAAATGTCGCTGTAGAGCACAAGGAGAGGTTGACAGCCAGGTATGAGCAACTTAACGAATAAGCGGGTTATTTGGAGAAGGAGAGGAAGAAGTGCGGAGAGGCATTTAGGAGAATTGTTATGTGGAAGGACGTCAGGAAAGGGTGCATCGTCAAAGGATAGAAACCAGGTATGGTGGACAGCGGACATATTAAGTCAGTTGGTGAAAAGGATTAGGTTTGAAGAGGATAGAGAAGATCAAGAATAGAGGGAGGCAACCGGATGCAGGGTTGCTGCACTTGTATGCGCAGAAGAAGGCAGGATGGAGGTTGGTGGAAGGGATGTACAAGAGAATGAAGGGAAGAGTTTTGGTTGGTCCTGGGATGTCAGAGGAGTTCAATGAATTGAGGCAGAATTGAGGTCGGTAGAGGGGATGTACAAGGGAACAAAGGCAAGAGTTTTGGTTGATCCTGGGATGTCAGAGGAGTTCAATGTGAACATCGGTTTGAGGCAGGGAAGCACCATTAGCCCACTCCCGTTTATTATGGTGAAGGAACTTGTCAGCAGGAAGGTAATAAAAACATAGGGGAAATACCCCTGGGCGCTCACCTTGTAGAATAATGATACTGAAGAGGAAGTCAACGTGGGACGGAATCAGCAAAATGAATCAATGTTGTGGTAATGTTGTCCACACGGATTTGTGATCTGACCAATAACATTCAATGATGCCACATTCAGTATGCTGGCTGTTAGAGAACACCAGATCTAGTGTGGTATTGCGTTCAGTGGTCGGTTCAGTCGTGAAACGATGTACATTGAAGGTTGCCGTGATGTGAGCAAGGAAAGGTGTTTCCTGGACAGCATCCTTATTGAAGTCACAAATGAGAACCAGTTTGTTCTACGAGTCAACAGTTTGTGCTAATTCATGAAGAGCAAGTTGGTACACAGAAAATGGACATTTAGGAGCCATGTTTTCGTAGTACAGGAGCCCTGAATGGGTCTTGACTAGCAGAAGCTTTGGAACTTAGGTCATGTTTTCGTAGTACATGGGTCCTGGATGTGTCCTGACCAGAAGCTTTGGAATGTAGGTCATGTTTTTGAAGTGCAGGAGCCCCGGATGGGTCCAAATTGGTCATGTTTTCGGATTTTCAGGGGCCCTTGATGGGTCCTGATTAGCACTTTTTTGTCCACATGTGCATGGTGTTTCAACATTGGAGCTTTGGATTGATCCAACAAATGAGTGGAAGCTTTGGAACGTAGATCATGTTTTCGTAGTCCAGGAGCCCTGAATGGGTCCTGACTAGCAGAAGCTTTGGAACTTAGGTCATGTTTTCGTAGTACAGGAGCCCTTGATGGATCCTGACAAGCACTTTTTTGTCCACATGTGCATGGTATTTCAACATTGGAGTTTTGGATTGATCCAAATGAGCAGAAGCTTTGGAACGTAGGTCATATTTTCATAGTACAGGAGCCCTGGATGGGTCCTGACTAGCGGAAGCTTTGGAACTTAGGTCATGTTTTCATAGTACAGGAGCCCTGGATGGGTCCTGACTAGCGGAAGCGTTTGGAACTTAGGTCATATTTTCATAGTACAGGAGGGAGGTTTGAGGAGGCATGTGTGGGATGGGAGGCATGCGTCCTGACTAGCGGAAGCTTGGAACTTAGGTCATGTTTTCGTAGTACAGGAGCCCTGGATAGGTCCTGACTAGTGGAAGCTTTGGAACTTAAGTCATGTTTTCATAGTGCAGGAGCCCTGGATGGGTCCTGACTAGCAGAAGCTTTGGAACCTAGGTTATATCTTCATCGTACAGGAGCCCTTGATAGGTCCTGACGAGCATGAGTTTTGGTCGCATGTGCATTGCGTTTCAACATTGGAGCTTGGGATGGATCCAAACGAGCAGAAGCTTTGTCGAGTCTACCTTTGTTTTTCTCTTCAACACAAATGTGACGGAATGACCGTCTGCATTTTATGTATTCTATCATGTACTGCTTTCGGAAGACACAGGTGAATCAGTAGGAAGGAAATCCGATTTGTAAGCACTTCTGGTTTTATAGGCATAATAATTTAAGTAGTTTGAAAGTAGAATACTCTGATCATTTGAGAATTGAGCAGAACTTTGGGTGGCAAAATGTATTTTTGCTGGTGCTTCAAGAGCAGAAGTGTGAAACAGTCGTTTGCAGTGCACTGCAACAGGATTTCCCGTAGAGTAATCACTCAGATCTGACCCAGAGAAATGTGTAACAACATCATAATGATTCTGATTTGTGGTCATGAGATGGATGGACTACTGGGGCAATCGAGAATGTTGGGTGGCAAACTTAATCCAACACCACTCGTCTCGTCCTTGCTTGAAGTAGGTGTAGATATCAGAAGGCAATAAAGATGCAGCAGCAGCAATCTCAGCATTAGTAGCCCAAATTTTGTTGCAGACCATCTTTGTTTTCCATAAGTACTCTTCAACAGTTGGATAATCTATTTCATTGTTAAGAATGTGTGCAATACTCGTCATATGCTTCACCAGCTTCTCACGTAATTCAGCATGATAGTACTGACTACCAGTAACCACAAATGACAATGCATGGAAAAAGCAATTGCCATCTGGATTTGTGGGGGACACGACAAACTGAGAAGTTATTGGAATATTAGCTTGACCATATATGGCCACATTCACCATTGTCAGAGCTAATTCACTACACATGTGAGCTTGCCATGTTTCATCAAGAGGAATGAACATGTAGGCAGGAGATAGACCATGTACAACAGCAGTAATAGCTACCTCATCGTCATCAGCATGCATTATACAAGAAGAGTTTGTCTGTTGATGATCACGCTCGATATACAGATCAAGTTTAGTAGGATCAGTAATGGTATCACCAAGACCAGCAGTCAACATTTTGACATTGTCATTAAATTTTGATGTCGATGTTGAACAATGAAAATTTGATTTCAAGATTTCACCTACCGCAGAGATGACAGCTTGATCAAAAGCATCATTCAAAGCATCGGTCATTGCAACTTCAATGAGTTGTTTCTGTAGATGTTGTGTAATATCACTTTCTTCTGCATGAATCTCAGAGGGAAAAGTAACATAATCCTCAAAGGGAAAGGAAACCTAACCCTGGCGAGCGAAGGTATTGTGACCCTCAATGGTTAAGGTGGTAGCATGATCCCCAGAGGGGAAGGTAGTACATGACCCTGAGAGGGGAAGATAGTATGACCCCCAGAGGGGAAGATAGTAAGACCTCCAGAGGGGAAGGGATTATGACCACCAGAGGGGAAGGCAGCATGATCCCTAGAGGGGAAGGTAGTATGACCTCCAGAGGGGAAGATAGTAGCCTATGACCCCCAGAGGGGAAGATAGTATGACCTCCAGAGGGGAAGGGATTATGACCACCAGAGGGGAAGGCAGCATGATCCCTAGAGGGGAAGGTAGTATGACCTCCAGAGGGGAAGATAGTAGCCTATGACCCCCAGAGGGGAAGATAGTATGACCTCCAGAGGGGAAGGGATTATGACCCCCAGAGGGGAAGGTAGTATGATCCCCAGAGGGGAAGGCAGTATGACCCTCAGAGGGGGAAGGTAGTAAGACCCTCAGAGGGATAAGTAGCTAGCTGGACTCACCACGACCACAACCATTCTTCTTCACCAAGGACTTCTTCCAATAACGAGATCTAGGCATTCCGAAAAGTTTAAAGTTGAAGGAAGGAAGATACGGTATTCTGACTTTCTGTATTATACTTATAGTATGAAGACGGACGTTGAATTTAAATTGAATAATTTTGAATGTACTGTCATGACAGTCCTTGTGTTAAAATTTCATTTTATTTTAGATGCCAAATAAAAGTTAATTTTTATTTCTTATTACCACTGAACTATAACACTACGTGGAACGGACGGTGCCCGTGATCCGCTGAAGCCACCGACATGTATGGCGCCCCCTATCGTATGCACCCAGAAAAATGAATGCCCCCATAGCCTTTGTGGGTAGGTGTAAGTTTTCCAAGATAAATTTTGCCATTATTTTCATCGCAAGAACGTACTAAAAATATTGAATCCATGATTATCAATGTTACACACATGACTAATACTGTAATGTACACTGTACTTGCACAAAATACAAGGCAAAACATGGCTATCAAGGTCGAGTTTAGGTAATTTTGTGGCATACTGTCCATAATTCACACACAAAGCAAATTACAATAAACATGTCAAAAAAAATTAAAGGAAGTGTAGCACAACAAAGCGCTTAAATTGCATCATATACTTCATACATGTACACATACATAGATATAATAGTGAGTAAACATGCATAAATGTCCATGATAGGTACATGAACATTTTCTGTACAGTGTATACAGTAACAAATATGTTGCATTTCAGAAATGAGCTGATGAGAGTGAGGCAAGAACTTTCAACTGTAGTTATACAAATAACAAGGCAAATTACTGTACACAGTCAAGTGTCAAAGCTTCATACTATTAAAAAAATTACCAGTGACAATAATTTTCACTATCATTAAGATCATACATGTCTTTGAAATATCTGGATGTTGTATGCTAATAAAAAAAAAAATCCAATTTATTATCATTTTCTACATAATATAAAGTCCATGTCTACTGATGACGAAACAAAATTGTTTTGGCTAGGAGCTTCCTTACTTTGGGCCCGGTAGCAGCATCTGTTTTTACCCTTCCTAAGTGGTAGAGCTTGATCTGTCCATACCGTGATGCAATTTTCTTGATCAGGCTGTGAATGTGGTTGTTGTCAATTGTAGTATCAAACTGGTGACGGTGCAACTGAGGAAATAAGTTCATGTGGCTTGTGTTCTCCAGAACTGAGGAAGAGATAGCAGATGTCACTCCACGGCCTTGAGGAAGCTTTCCTTGAGTTATTCTTAGAAGTCGCTGGAAACATTTCTCTGTTTCTCTACATACAGATACTACGCTAGCTGATGGCCTCTGCAGCCTCCCGCGATCTTTCATGGTGACAAAGTCATGAGCATTGCCATCAGAAGATGACATTGCATTGGCACATTCCATACAGTCCATATGCAGCCTAAGAGATTTCACAATGTATCCACTGATGTAGTTGACAGCCGCATCCTTATATTCTGATAAGGGCTCAATATGTGGCATGTCACTGTAGTCATGATCTGTCTTGCTGGGTTGTCTGGGAATGAGATCATACTTTCGAGTAATGTTCATAGTTGTGACATCATTGACGCTCTCAGTGTGAAGAATGGCTGTGTCATCACGAAGAATACAGTTCCCAGTGCCATTTTTTATGTGATGTCTCATCAACAGGCGTTTGTATGCAGCTTTGAACTGTCTTGCAGTGGGGTTGTTGTTGAATCCTCCACGTGCTCTGAGGGCGGAAAAGAACAATTCAATGTGATCCTGAGAGAATTTATACGTTAGTAGGTATTTGAGTGGGGCATCGGTTGGTGCGACAAGTTCTTGATACATGTTTAAAATGCTTCTGATGCTAACAACGAAGCCAACAAAACCAGTCTTTCTTGGTCCTTCACACATTTTCCTACCAGATCCATCTTTGAGACCGAGAAGGAAGACTTCAGCATCATGCAATCGTTGTTGAATGGATGCATGGTTGTCCCCTTTCAATGGTGCTTTCAGCCCCCTTCCAAACGGATTTCTGCTGTTTAAAGCATCGAAGGCTGAATCAACATGCCGAAGAAACTCTATAGTTGCACTGCAGCCCTGGAATTGTGGAAGTTGAAGTTTTTCTTCGCAATATTGCAGAGCATCAGCAACACTGGCACTGAATATTTGTGCTGCCAGGTTCACTTTCATTTTCTGCGTTCTCCACTGAATGTGGGCATTTTTTACCTTGTTCCCAAGTCGGAGTCCTTCAGATCCTTGAAGTTTGTGAAGCTCTTCAATGTATGTCCATTTCACACTTTGACCATCCTGCGTTCTAAAAATCCCACCATCTGCAAATGAATTGCGAAGTAGTTTCAGCATATGGCAGACGTCAAGTATCACATATACGCGCACGGAAGGGTCAGCTGGGTGTGGAAATGAAGGATCCATTCCATTGATGTTCACGTTTGCTCCTAGTACCTTCATCATTGCAATATGGCAGGATGGCCCATCGCACGTTAATGACACAGCACGTACACCAATGTTATTCAGTCGCAACAGACATTCCAGAACCAAATTTGCCCTTTCTGCTCCCGTCATTCCATCTATGAGGAAATATGCTAATGGTATTTTCCAAGATTCATTCACTGAGACTGCCATGAGAACAAGGGCATCTTTAGCTAATGGGGTGGCATCATCTGTTGCACCATTTCCAACATCTACATAGCCATGATATTTGCCTTCAGCAAATTCCACATGCTTGTGAATAGACATCTCGTCCAACATCAAGGCGATGATAGTCTCCTTTCCAGTTTCTCTGTTTCTGGTCACTTTTCCTGCTAGTGAGGAGAATGCCTGTTTCGTGAAACCTGGATCACCATCAATCCTACTGTACCATCTCCGAAGTTGGCGTGGGTGGGGTATGCTCAAGTCAAAAGTTTTTCTGACATATTCATAAGCCTTTGCCGAGTAGAATTGTAGTGTGAGTGCAAAGGACTTCAGCTCCTCAGGATAAGCAGATGATCCCTTTCCCTTTTTGCATTCAACGATTCTTGTCATCAAATCTTTAGGTATGCCATCAATGGTGCCATCAAGCAAGTCCGCGCAATTGGTGGAAATCAGGTTTTCATTCCGTAGCTCATTGATGACACCTCTCAGGGTCTCTACCTTCCGCTTAAAACGGCGTGTTCGTTGATGCACTACTTTCATTTTCTTTTGACATATTTCCAGTCTCTCTATGGACTTATCTAACTTGTGCTTCAATTTCCTCGGAGAGTCCATTGTAGCATAATTGTGCTCAGCCAGCGGGTCAACAGGGGCATTTTGCTGTGGCAATGGGCAAGAATGAAGATCTGGTTCCCTTAAAGGTGGTGTAGAAATGCGGACTGCTGGGCATTTCCGGTTGTTCACTTTCTGAAACAAAAAACAAAAAACAAAATTTCAAAGGGTAATTCCATGCAAACAGTGATGTACATTGCAGAAGCTAATAATTAAAATTGCTGTAATCACTATAGGAACTAGTAAATTTCATAAATTAGTATTTTAATCACAAAGTACCAGAAGGTCTTACATTGGTTGCCCATTTGTGTGCACACAAACAAAATCAGAATTTCTGCCAGTGTGCATTAGCAGGTAACATAAATGTTCCCAAAATGTGATCTCTTTCAATACATTAGTTGTCTAAGAGACTAAGACAATCAAATAGACAATGTCATCAGATATAAAGATAAATTCTTTAAAACTATTTTATTGCAGCCGTCTAATGACAGGTGCCTCTTTTGGTGAAAATTGTCATCCCTTAAACAATGGCTTTATTCCAAAGTGTTACTAAAATTCATTATGAAATTTAATTTTGTTTTACACCTCACCAATTGCATCAATTATTTCTGATGTGAAGGATTGTCTTAGTACCTCAAAACCTGATCAAGACACACAATATCAAAGATGGAATCACATGTGACATATATACTGTACATGTCACAATGTACTCTACCTGTATTTCTTAGTCTAAGTTTGATATAATTATTAATAATAGAACAGTGTACACTCAGAGCAACTTGGATTTAAATGTACAGATGTGAATACAACATACCTTTTGGAGATGACGAGGGAGGTCAAATATTGTTGGCACAGCAGAATCACGGAGCTTTACACGCAGTCCAAACGTGTGGAAGCTTTGTGCTGTGAAGTGCTTGGAGCATAGCACAGACCTGGCTGTTGGCATCCATCTGTCCCTCCGCATGTTTATCAGCCATTGCCTCAACCGATCTGGGTTGCATCGTGGAAACCTGAAAAAAAAAGTGATTACATGTAAGTGACAAAAGGGTGACAAGGGAAAAAAATGGAAAAAAATTGGCGTTTCCTTACCTGTGAAATGTCAACCCTTTCTCGCGATTTTCACGAACATCTCGATTCGTGCAGTTGATTGCAGAACAGGATGGCATTCTGTTTTACTCTAGTATCATGTCACCGAAGTGAAACAACTAAGAACAAATGTGCAATTATGAAAGAAATCTCTATATAAATCTTGCAAGATGTGTACGTCGTTCAATCACAGCGATACAAAAGCAATACGCTTTTTGCGTGACTAAATCCCATAATGCATTGCGATCCCGTGGCTTCATGTAAAACTCACTGCCTATGGGCCTTTTGTGTGTGTGTTCGCAGACTGTCCGTTCCACGTAGTGTTATAGTTCAGTGCTTATTACTTACCGTAACGTGAACCAGCCTTGCTGATTGGCGCAAGATTTTACACCACGCAAGATTTTTGTATGGCGAGTTGTGGTTAAGAATGCATTATTTATGGTTATCTCTGTGCAGACGTCGCTCGTTTTGTGGACTTTTGTATTGTTTCCATTGCTCTCATGCCCAGAAATGGCTCGAGTAATCAATAAAATTAATTAAATAATTCATTCATTCACCATATCTCCAAAGTGTAAATATTGCGCCATTCAGCGAGGCTGGTTCATGGAACTGTAAGTTTGAAAAAAAAAAAAGAACTTTTATTTTGGATCTAAATTAAAATGAAATCCCAACACAAGGGCTGTCATGTGAGGACATGTAAAATTATGCAATTTAAACTCAATGTCGATCTTAGTAAGATAATAGATAAATAATACAGAACAGCGTGGCTTCTTCTTCCACTTCCAGGCTGAAACTCCAAGAAGTTAAAAGGACAACAATGTTGGGGATGAAGACGTGCTTTGGGGAGCTCACTTTAAAGTTTAAACATGTGAGGACTGTAATTGTAAATGTAATGCTATGTTCGTTCCTGGTCCATGTTTTGTGAATAATGACCATATCGGCATATGCCGTACGGGATTGACTGTTACGGGTGTTAGCTTGTTGAATAACACATGCACCGCCTAGTGTGTGACGATGGCATGCATGGCAATACTGTGGAGATGTACTTCCGGAGTCACCTCCGGGCTGGTCATGGAACATGGCTTACTTGAAGTCTTGAACTAACATCGGCTCCGGCCTCCGTGTCCTTTTATACAAGCGTTTGAAATAACGGCTGTGATCTCGCGAGAGCAGGCCTCGCCACCTATGCCTTACCCATACAGCAGTATACCACACCGACAAAAGGTATTTTTAATCAATGGTTGCTAGAAGACAGGACAGCATATAGAATCATACTAACATAACGATAAGACTTTAAACAAATAAACAACAAAAATACATATTTTGGGGGGAAACCCCATCACTCCCCCAACCCAATATACCTCCTAAGACCCCAATTTTTGTAATGCCTTGAACAAACATTGATACATCACGGGTGATGAAGGTTGTGGTGAAGTTTCATCGAAATTGAGTGTGTAGTTTCTTAGAAGAAAGCAAATACATATTTGGGGGGGGAGGGGGGGGGGCAACTCCCCCATAGACCCCTGAAGAGGCAGATTGTTTTTAATGCCATGAACATACTTTGGTACATCACGGGTGGTGAAGGTTGTGGTGAAGTTTAATCCAAATAGTGTGTGTGGTTTCAGAGAAGAAAGCAAATACCTATTTTGGTGGGTCAAACCTGGACCCACTTTGACCCCTCCGTAGACACCCCTAGACTTCGATTTTCTTAGTTCCGTGAACAAACTTCAGTACATCATGGGGGATCAAGGTTGTGGTCAAGTTTCTTCAAAGTAGTGTGTGTAGTTTCAGAGGAAAAAGCAAATTTCTATTTTGGGGGGGGGGGGGGGGGGGGGGGTCAAACCTGGATTCACTTTGACCCTGGTAAATCCTCTTAGATCCTCATTTTCTTTTTAATGCCGTGAAAAAACTTGTCAATACAAATATCATTTGTGCCAAGTTTAATCACAATCCCTTCAGCGGTCTCAGAGAAGAAGTTGCAAGTGTTTACGGTCGGACTGACTGACTGACTGACAGACGGACGGACAGGCTGACGGACGGACAGGCTGACGGACGGACAGGCTGACGGATGGACGACGCGCCATCACATAAGCTTCCCTGCCCCTGAAGATCTATATATATATATATATATATGTATATATATATATATATATATATATTTATATATACAATATATATATATATATATATATTTATATATACAATATATATATATATATATATATATATATAATATATATATATATATATATTGCTACGGTTTTGAGATTGGCACATATTGATCATTAAAGGTTAAAGGGTTGCCCCCCATAGTTAGTCCACGAGCAACACGTAGGCCACCTTAGAGTATTAGTTATGTCATAGTATGTGTAAGTATAGGCCATCTCCACTAGTAATATCTGCGTTGTGTAAAGACATGAGTTTAGGTCCTTTCATTTTGCGTCCACCCTCCAAGTCCACCTCTATGGGCATAATTGATCCCGCGCCCTATTTGGCTGATCCCTCAGTTTGTTACGCTTTGGCTATCCGCAGCATTTATTACGCTTTGGCTGCCAGCACCGTTTGCTGCCCTTTGCTCGCTCACTAATCGAGTAACACGAGGTAGGCCTGAGAAGGGGGAGGAGCGCGGGGTCGGGGTGGGGCGGCGTCAAGGCAGCGCGTCAGAGGCGATGACGGTAAGGGCCACCAGCCAACCAGGGCTCTAACGGCATGGCGTGACAGGGTGTGGTAAGGCGCGTCTGGTAAGTGCTAGAAGGTTTGCGGGGCATGCCTATAAAAGTCTTGGCACAAAGCCCTTGAAGAGGACTTGCACGAGAGGAAGGACTAGTGCTGGAGGGACTTGTTACAAGGAGCACGAGTGAGTGGTGAACAGGACTCGACTGAAGCAGCGCTCGCTTTGTGGGCATTTACACAATATCTCAGTATTACGTACGCGCCGAAGGAAAGGCAGCCAGACGCGCTGGTGGCGAATATCGCCTATTCAGCCACGCGAGTGAACGCGGCAATAGCCGCCAGTGTTAACCGCCAGAGCCCAGACCCTACCGTTCGCCCAGTATTATCCCGTGTGCGCCAAACGACACGCGGAGAGCTCCTGCCGTCTATACTTACCATCTGCCCGGGACGAACCGGAGGCCGGAGGGAGCTGCACGAGAGCCATCCCTGGACGTGGTGAACATCATCCTGCAGCTGCAAACCCCGTGTGAGTGTGTCTGTGTGTGAGACGGGCCCGTTTGTCCTGGGGATTAAGTTAAGACTGTTTTTAAGGCTGCACTGTGTCCTCTTTTCTGGAATCATTGTAAATAGTGTAAATAAATCTTGTTATTCCTTTCTTCCCAATTTGATCGCCTGTGTGATTTCTCCATTGGCTAAGCGTGGTACGAGTAGGATCGCTAGAACCGGTTTCACCAACTAAACGGCACGGATCGCATGTACACACCGCTCGGCGTCTCAGCATGCGTGATTCATGCGGGGCTTATTTCCTCGTTTCTGGGCAGCGCGAGTAATTAGGTAATAGTGATTCTAGTCCTACGACCCTATTTCACGCTGTCCGGGAAGGACGTCATCGGTCCCGGGTCCCATCGGCCAGTCAAAGACAAGGGGACTAATCCCCCCTTGGTAAGGGGAGAAGGCCGGCACTGAGATCCGCAACAATTGGTGTCAGCAGTGGGATTTGGAACCCAAACCACATTTGGTTTTTTCGGACGAATTGGCTCCAAATTACGAGTGACCAAAATTTAGTAGTGACATCCAAATTTAGTTCGTGCCATGGCTAGCCAAAGCGGTCGGATGCCGGTGGGGGTAAATGATGAGGTAGAGGGAGAAGAGGTAATAACCCAGGACCCCCGGGAAGAATTAGAAGAAATGGAGGAGGACATTAATGAGGGTACATCAGCAGAGGTACCAGCGGAAGAAAATGGCGGCGCCTCACACGTGGCGGCGAGGCCCGGGCCCGCTGCGCAAGTAGGGGTTATTGACATGCAATCCTATATGAGCACCTTCATGGCGCAATTCATGAATGAAATAAATAAAATGAATGGTAAGATGGACGCCCAAAGTGACAAATCCACCCGGGAATTGGAGAAGGCGAAAAATGAATTGGGAAACAAAATGGGGGGCCAATTGAAGGAAATGGGTGGCCAAATGAAAGAAATGAAAGACGGGATAAATCATTTGGAAAACAACATGGGTGGCCAAATAAAAGAAATGGGGGAGGACATTGAGCGCAGGTCGAGCGGGAAAGTCGCATTGGTACGCGACGGGGAAGCGCGATGTGAGAAATGCGTGGAAAGCGAGCTAGAGCAGAGCGTAGTTAAGTTGACCGGGGTAGAAATCGCGACTCGGGGTGTGGAAAAGCCGAAGGCCGCCGAGTTGGAAAATAAAATTTTGTGCGCGCCAGCGGTCGTCGATCTTAATAAAGAAAAAGAAATTATAGTAGAAATTGGGGACGAAGAGACGGCAGAAGCAGAAATTAAATCGGAGATGGAGATGGAATGCGCGCAAAGTCCGTGTTCGCATTGTGATGTCGTGCTGCCTAATCTCAATAAAGATTTGCAGGTGCGGTTGGAGGAGAAGAGAATCCCGAAGGTGAGTAGGAGCGTGTATGGTGCGAAAATGTATGGCACGAAAATGTTTGGCACGAAAAGATTTTTCGCGCGCTTGGGATCGCGACGTCACCCGGGCGCTCGTGGAAGGTCCGTGGTGCGATGTGTGAGGGTGAATGGCCCACGTGTGCGAACGGCACCGAAGCGCGGGTGTATAACGGAGTGTATGTGGGAAGAGTGTGAAACGGAGTGTGGAACGGAGTGTGATACAGAGTGTGCGATGGCCGAAGAGGGTGTGCGAGAATGCACACCGGAGCGTGTTGTAGAGAGAGTGCGGGAGTGCACACCAGAGCGCGTGATTGGGTGTGCAACAGGAGATTGCACACCCGTGGGTATGAGTGCGCCAGGATGTGTGCGAGGGTGTGTGATGATGGAGTGTGCAAGCGGCGTGAGTGTGCCTGAGTGGTGTGCACCGGAGTGTGCGGGGAACGAGTGTGCACCAGAGTGTGCGGGGAACGAGTGTGCACAAGAAAGTACAATAACGGAATGCAGGGGGTGTATGAGAGGCGCTGGAGCGCCTCGGTGTGTGAGTATGGAAAGGGTTGCGTGGTGTGAGAATGCGGCTCAAGCATCGACCCAGACCGGGGGGTTAGCGTTTAGGGCGACGGATAGCCGACGCGAGCTCTTGGTGCGTGGTGCGCGTTGTGTGCTGCGGGGACCGGCGGGGATCGTTGCCGCAGCGGCGTGTACGATTCGTGCCGGGCCCCGCCCTGTATGGTCGGTGCCGTGCTGTGGTGAAAGAGGCAAACGGCACAGTTCGAGGGGGGGTAGGAGAGGTCGGACATTCGCCCCCTGGCGGGCGCGGTGCTCCGACCAGGGGAGGTTGGGCCATCGTGCCGGGGACCGAAAGGCTCCGTGCAGGGATAGCGCCTGGAACCTTAGCCCAAGCATGCCTCCTCCCCTGAATCGAAAATGCCGGACGGACACAACGAACAGGAGACCAACCACCCGCATGCATTGCTCGGCTTTTTGAAGCCGAGCTGTGATGGAAATGTATTGCCGCACGGAGAGGCTCATAGTTCAGAGGACTGGAATAGTAATAGTGTTGGGGAATGGTGTCCGGTGTAGAGGGATGGTAGATCTACCATCCCTCACATTATTTTGGGGGCACATGAGCTCTAGATTATGGGGATGGCAGTGAAAGCTAGCCGAGGGTGGGCTAGGATATTGTTAGGGATTTAGAAATGACAGTCGGAGACGTGAGATTTAAGAAGTGACTTTTGTACAAGTAGAGGGGACGTGGAGAGATTAGATGGATGATAATGACGAGGGAAGTGCTTAGTGTAAGGGAAGATGGGAAAACACGAGTTTTAGAGGGAAGTAGTTAGTTAGATGATGCTGTGTGTGTGTAGCTGTGTGAATGAGAAATTGTGTGTGAGTATGAGCTTGAGGATGAGGTGCAAATGAGGAATTGAATGAAATTGTGTGTGTGGATGAACTTGCGCAAATGAGGCATTGGTCGGGGATGACCAGAGGTAGTGTATGAGTGGTGTATTGAGGACGAATGGAATTGTGTTGAGTGAATTGACTTGCATGGGGTGCAAGTGGAGAACAGGTGTGTGGAATAAATAGTGTGGAATGAGTGGTGTGGAATGCTTGGTGTGACGTAAAAGGTGTGGAGTGCATAATGCGAAGGAGTGAATGGGGGAGGATGGACCCCTTCACGAATACCCGGGGAGGGTAGTTTAAAGTAAGGTGGAGGGTTTAGGTAAATTGTTGGATATTGACACCTGTGGTGCAGGTAGTAGCAAAGAAGTGCTTGGATAGGTGCATGAGTCTGTGGAAATGGCTGGGCGTGTGGGCTTTGTTGGTGCGTATGGTTATTGGTGCACTCCACCACTGGTAGTCTGTCGGCCAGGTGAGGCCGCAGGTAGGCTCTGGGAGCCAGTTAGAGTCAGAGTAATGTTCAGTGGGGCCCGAGGATCCTAGGAGAGGACCCGGGTAGCCCAATGCCAGAGAGGGCATCAGAGGTGAGAGCCAGGAGGGGCCTTCCCCGATTTAGGGTAGTCGCAAGGAGCATGTTAAGCTCGGGTGGCGACTTCAGTGGCGGTGGTGCGCAGGTAGTTGGACCTGCTAGTGGAGCCACACGACCCAGCCCCGAAATTGTGCGAGGGCACAGTAAGAAAAATTGGGGCGTGAGACCCAAATTCAGAGGGCACCACAGGGTGGGTCAATGGGAATTGGTTTTTAGAACCGCATAGTTTATAGATACCGATTGGCAGGGCAAGACCCCGGGTAGTGTAAAGGAGTTAATGTTATTAGAAGATAGGTCGGATGAGAAATCTCTTCTCACCATCCACATCCACTCACCAAGGGAGACGGAACTCCACACCAGGTTTTGTGAACTATTTGAGTGGGTGAGACGCATCTTGACGTGATTAGACAATGTGTGTAATTCCATCTCTTCCTTCTTGGGAGGGATTGGACGACGAATTTGGTATAGAGGGGGATATGGGAGACAAGACGTAGTGACGAATTTGTAAAGTGTAAATACAGGGAGGGGCAAGGGTAGTGTAGGCTGACATGGGGGTTTACGAACGGTTAGGGACGAGCTTTCTCTGCTCGCTCTCCCGTGCCCCTCATGTTGCATTGCCTTGTGTTTGTGTGTACCCTTGCGTCCTTTCCTCCGTTAACTGTGCTTTGTCTTCCTCCCCACCCATGGACCCATTTTCTTGGAGGGGAGTGTGCAGGAACCCTGAACTGTGCTGCGGCACGTTGCTACACTTGTGCGGTACTCCTGCTACCTGTTGCTGCACCAATACACGTTATGGACCACACGTTCTGTGGCCTCGCACCTTTGCTGAGCAGACATTTGCTGCAAACGTTACCTTGCACCTGCGGACCACTGGTTCTAAGTGGCGCCAATGTCACGCAGATGGACCATAAGATTGGCCCTGCTGATAAATAAAAACGTACACGGTTTGTGCATTTTATACTTTGGTGTGTCAGGAAAGAAGACCTTGAAGTTTTTATTATGGCACACCGAAGACGAAGCAGGAAGCAAGAAGATGCAGCCAAGCAGCAGCCAAGCAGCAACTGTGACATTTGATTATGAAATGGTGGTTGTGCATTTTTGTGCATTCTTGTGTATTGGTGTATTGGTGCATTGCATTGTTGTTTCTCCTCCAAATTTTCTTTCCACAAAAGAACAGGTCCTGGGTTGTAGAGATGTAAATAATTAGTTTAGTGTTGTAAATAACATGCTCCTCACCGGTTTATGTTTAGTTTGAGAATTATTTCCGCAATTCGGTTGGCTGTGGGTGTGAGTCTGTTCGTTAGTACACAACGCAGTAAGTGGGACATATCTAGTGTTGTAAAACTGTCACACACAGGGTGTTAGATTAAATGTAGAGGGAAACCACATCTAAGTGTCACACGTAATTTAAAGAGTAGTCCTGAACCTTTCTCAAAACCGGTCGTTCTCACTTGTGTGGGTTCGACTCGGGGACGAGTATGGCGAAGGAGGGGGGCAGTGCTACGGTTTTGAGATAGGCACATATTGATCATTAAAGGTTAAAGGGTTGCCCCCCATAGTTAGTCCACGAGCAACACGTAGGCCACCTTAGAGTATTAGTTATGTCATAGTATGTGTAAGCATAGGCCATCTCCACTAGTAATATCTGCGTTGTGTAAAGACATGAGTTTAGGTCCTTTCATTTTGCGTGCACCCTCCAAGTCCACCTCTATGGGCATAATTGATCCCGCGCCCCATTTGGCTGATCCCTCAGTTTGTTACGCTTGGGCTATCCGCAGCATTTATTACGCTTTGGCTGCCAGCAGCGTTTGCTGCCCTTTGCTCGCTCACTAGTCGAGTAACACGAGGTAGACCTGAGAAGGGGGAGGGGCGCGGGGTCGGGGTGGGGCGGCGTCAAGGCAGCGCGTCAGAGGCGATGACGGTAAGGGCCACCAGCCAACCAGGGCTCTAATGCCATGGCGTGACAGGGCGTGGTAAGGCGCGTCTGGTAAGTGCTGGAAGGTTCGCGGGGCGTGCCTATAAAAGTCTTGGCACAAAGCCTTTGAACAGGACTTGCACGAGAGGAAGGACTAGCGCTGGAGGGACTTGTTACAAGGAGCACGAGAGAGAGCACGAGTGAGTGGTGAACAGGACTCGACTGAAGCAGCGCTCGCTTTGTGGGCATTTACACGATATCTCAGTATTACGTACGCACCAAAGGAAAGTCAGCCAGACGCGCCGGTGGCGAATATCGCCTATTCAGCCACGCGAGTGAACGCGGCAATAGCTGCCAGTGTTAACCGCCAGAGCCCAGACCCTACCGTTCGCCCCGTATTATCCCGTGTACGCCAAACGACACGCTGAGAGCTCCTGCCGTCTCTACTTACCATCTGCCCGGGACGAGCCGGAGGGAGCTGCACGAGAGCCATCCCTGGACGTGGTGAACATCATCCCGCAGCTGCAAACCCCGTGTGAGTGTGTCTTTGTGTGAGACGGGCCCGTTTGTCCCGGGGATGAAGTTAAGACTGTTTTTAAGGCTGCACTGTGTCCTCTTTTCTGGAATCATTGTAAATAGTGTAAATAAATCTTGTTATTCCTTTCTTCCCAATTTGATTGCCTGTGTGATTTCTCCATTGGCTAAGCGTGGTACGAGTAAGATCGCTAGAACCGGGTTCACCAACTAAACGGCACGGATCGCGTGTACACACCGCTCGGCGTCTCAGCACGCGTGATTCGTGTGGGGCTTATTTCCTCGTTTCTGGGCAGCGCGAGTAATTAGGTAATAGTGATTCTAGTCCTACGACCCTATTTCGCGCTGTCCGGGAAGGACATCATAGGTCCCGGGTCCCGTCGGCCAGTCAAAGACAAGGGGACTAATCCCCCCTTGGTAAGGGGAGAAGGCCGGCGCTGAGATCCGCAACAATATATATATATACAGACTTGGCATTTAATATGGAATATTTTTTTTGTGGGGGTGAACTTACTTTTCAAGATGACTTAGAACCAAAAGTTCATTGGAATTATGTTGAAATTATTCTAGATTTTGTTAATGTGACCCTTAAAAGAAACAAAAACCACATTTGACATTTCGAAGCAAATAAATTGATCCTTGAAAGTGATGAAAACTAATATCGATCTCATTTCACGGACAGTACTGTGTTAAACTTCTGTACGTTTTCCAGAAGTATCTCTTTATTTTGCACATTAGCCAAAAAAAATTTCAACAAAAACAAAAGCTAAATTATGACTGGGATTAAGGACAGTAAAATTACAGTTCAGAACTTCGTGTAACCCCCATGAGCATTCAGGAGAGCACACACATGTTGAGGCATGCTGTTCACGAGATTTGCCAAGGTTTGGACAGGAATCGCTTGCCATGCAGTTACAATAGCCTGCTGCAATTCACGCACAGAGGTAGGCTGCTGGTCCAAGTTGTCGATTTGACACGTTAATTCTGCCCACAAGTTCTCCATCGGATTCATATCCGAGGACATAGCAGGCCACTCCATATGCTCTACACCATGGTCAGCAAGAAAGTGTTGGATCATGCGAGCACGATGAGGCCGTGCATTGTCACCTTGGAAGACAAAGTTTCCTCGAAAGGCTGCACGAGCAAATGGAAGCAATGTTTCTTCCAGAATGACCCTGTACTTGAACTGGTTCAGGTTTCCATTCAGAACAACCAGGTCTGTTTTGCCCCCTGCATGAAAAGCAGCCCAAACGGTCACCCCACCACCTCCAGCTTGGACTCTTGGCACTATACAATCTTCGTTGTGGGCTTCATGCACTTGTCTGCGCACTCAGACGCGGCCATCTTGATGATAGACCAGAAATCTAGACTCGTCACTGAAGGTCACGTGATTCCAGTGTCCTGGCTGCCATTGACGGTGCTCTTTGGCCCACTGCAATCGGCGCTGGCTGTGTTGTCTGGTCAGGCGTGGCTTTCTCCGGGGACGCCTGGCACGATAGCCTGCTTGAACCAGTCGTTGGTTGACTAGCCTTCTGGATACAGGCACATTTGTCAGTTGCTGCCACTCAGCCCTAAGCCGATTAGCTGACTTGGTTCGGCCATTGCAGACTAACCGGTGCAGCTGGCGATCATCTCTCCTTGTGGTTCTGCGTGGACGTCCTGGCCTCGGTATTGGAGTAGGGACACCCCTCTGAGCATTTCGTTTCAGGATCTTTGACACCTGACCTTGAGTGATGCCATACTGCCGAGCAATAGCACGCTGTTTCATGCCAGAATTTCGTAAAGCCACCACTCCATGACAAACAGCATTGTCAAGTTGACGGACCATCTCCAGAGGAAGCGGCAATAACTTTTGTAGGGGGGGGGTAGAGTCGACCCAGGACCCCAGGGAAATGTATATGGGGGAGAGAGAAGAGGAGAGCAATGAAGATGTGGTTGCAGAGGCACAAAATGTCGGCGCTGCGGCAGCCGAGCCCGCGGCACTGGTGAAATTGGACCTCTTCATGGCGCAGATGATGGGGGTATATGGCAAAAATGGCTGAAAAATCCAGCAGAGAAATGGAACAAATGATGGAAAGGAATAGTGAGCAATTGGGAAATCAAATTGGGGGATTAGAAAATCAAATTGGGGGATTAGAAATTCAAATTGGGGGGCTAGAAGCCAAATTTGGGGGATTAGAAAACCAAAACGGGGAATTGAGAAATGATATGGGAAGCCAAATCGGGGGGCTAGAAGCAAAATTTGAGGGTTTAGATAGTAAATTTGAGGGTTTAGACAGTAAATTTGAGGGGTTAGACAACAGGTAGGAAGGGCTAGAAGGTAAATTGGGGGGCCAACTGGAGGACGTGGGTAACCAAATCAGGGAAATGAAGGAGGGGTTAACGGGGTTGGAAAACAGAATGGCTGCCCAGGAGAACCAGATGGAAGGGGTGAAGAATGGGTTAGGGGGTTTAGAAAACACCATGGAAGGCAAATTTCGATGCTTCACGTACATGCAAAATTGAGAATTAATTAACGGTGAGGAATAGTCCATGGCTTTGGCCACAACTGGTTATGAGTAAACTCCATTATTTAATTATTTTTTAATTATTTTTTGTATACAGAATCGAGGCTCGTGAAAGAGCTAACATTTATTACACAAACAAATCAACCAGACAAACAATACATACAAAAAGAGGGAGCGGAAGACAAGATGGGGAGAGGAGGGGAAGCACACAAACACAACACCTGAGAGTAGGGAGAAGCGTGGGAGGGAGAGGGCCTGGGGGGAGGAGGCTTGGGAAGGGGGGCGGCGGGGGGAGAGGTGTAAAACACAAGGAGACCAAGGATTTCCAGGACAGAAGTTCGTATTTCAAAAAAGTGTAGGATTTGGGGTGAAATTAGCGGGGGTAGAAAAGATCAAGGTTTTGGATGGGGGAAGATAAGAGATGGTGGTGAACAGCTGTTTTAAAGACCTGGAGGGTGGAGTGGGATTGAAGAGAGTGAGGGAGTTTGTTCCAGAGGTGGGAGAAAAGAGGAATGAAGGAGTGAAGGTGAGCAGAAAGTCTTGATTTTGGCAGTTTAACCATAAGAGGGTTGCAGGCAGATCTTGTGCGACCTGTAGGAATATTTGGGGGACAGAGCCCAGAGAGAGCTGGGGGGGCAAGGCCAGAGAGGAGTCGGTAGAAGACGGAAAGACCACCAACCTGCCTGCGGTGAGTGAGTGAAAGGCCCTTGGAGTTAGCTTCATCGCGGGAGATTCCAATGATTCTGAACGCTTTGGTTTCAACAGCATGAAGACGAGCTAGGTGTGAGGCAGGAGCACCAGCCCAGAGGGGAGAGCAGTATTGACCAGAGAGAGCTTGACCAGATTTCTACTTCTTGCCCTTTTGGACCAGATTTCTACTTCTTGCCCATTGGACCAGATTTCTACTTCTCACCCGTTGGACCAGATTTCTACTTCTCACCCGTTGGAACAGATTTCTACTTCTTGCCTGGACCAGATTTCTACTTCTTGCCCGTTGGACCAGATTTCTACTTCTTGCCTGTTGGACCAGATTTCTACTTCTCGCCAGTTTGACTAGATTTCTACTTCTTGCAAGTTTGACCAGATTTCTACTTCTTGCCTGTTGGACCAGATTTCTACTTCTCACCCATTGGACCAGATTTCTACTTCTCGCAAGTTTGACCAGATTTCTACTTCTTGCCTGTTGGACCAGATTTCTACTTCTCGCCCATTGGACCAGATTTCTACTTCTCGCCTGTTGGACCAACTTCCACATTCTCTTCAATGTCGTTCTCTCCTCCAGGCCTTCAAGACAGATGTGCACCACCATCTCAGATCAACCACCACCTAAACCATGATCTTTTATATCACCATTAATTCCCCACCCCAACTCCTTCCAAATTTCCAGTTTATCCTTCCTGAGAGTTTACTTCTGTATCAATCTAGTCTTGTATGACCCATCTCTACTGCATGCCCTGTGCGACCTCTCTTACCCCTCATTTCTCCCCACATCCCTCATTTCTCCAAGTCTATCAATTTTGTCCTTCAACCCTGTTGTTGGCGTTTCCCCCATCTTCTACGTTGTTCCTTTTGTTCTGTTGCATTGTATGCTGTGTTGTCGCTCTTCCACAAACCTTGACCTTGTGTGCAAAAAGAAAGTCATTGCTGAAATATCAATCGGAGGTCGATGGTATGAATAAGGGCATTATTTTGGGCGGTGTATAATTACCATCGAGTAATATCTTCTTCCTGACGTATCTCGTTAAAATAATATTCAAAAGGTAATGCGGTTTGGCACGTCTAGTTTGTACGATATGCAACACTGACGGGCAATTAACACTAAACAACACGTGACGACCCACTTATCTTTGTGGCGCGAAAATAAACACGCGCTTCCGGTCATAGCATTCTCCGAATGAACCATTCATTCCATTTAAAAGGACCAACAGGATCGTTTCACGACCCGTACAGAGATAACCACAGTAGAAAACACACACACACACACACACACACACACACACACTAACGAGACACACACATACAACGACACACCAACGACACACACACATCTCGTTTTTTCATTTCTGTTCCTCACAATTCTATCTCTCTTTTATTCACACACACACACACACACACACACACACACACACACACACACACACACACACACACACACACACACACACACACACACACACACACACACACACACATTGAATTGTACAGTATCGGTTGTTCTTAAACTAAAATAATTTAAAGGATTGCTGGAAATGATGTTAATTTCACAACATCCCATATTCAACTTTATTTAAATTGTAAACCTCAAACATAGTTTCTCCACCTAAAGCAAGAACTTTAACCCGTAAGCAATTGACTAGTTTCCCGACTGCATGGATCATCAGCTGGGCACCGTTCTTCCTCGAGGTTTCGATCCTTTCAGCCCAGGACCTCTCCAAACGGCGGATCCACAACCTCGATCATGGATCCACATCAATTGATGGTAAATCAGTAGATCCACAACCTCAGTTGCGTCCAGGCAGTCAGTCAACCCATCAATGCAACATCACTTATTCCAACTTTACTCGCAATAGGATTTAATGTATTATATATTTATAACTTTCCTTACACACTCGATAATATGATAATATTGTTGCGGATCTTCGAAGCCCGTTCCCGTTACAAAGGGGAGATTAAACCCCCTTTTCCCCCCTGGGTCTTCAGGTCCGCGAGACCGAGTCGCCACTTCCGGGCAAATGTGGAAAAGGGTTTCGGGACAAATTCACACGTACCTTTGGTCCTCACGCCGCAACGGAAGCGGGGATCGAGCCTCGCACGAGCCACGCTTAATTGAGTACGCCCGAGCGGAATGCGTATCACGTGACTCGTGCTGTTACTTCTCTATTGGAACCCGATTGGAGCGATTCTATTCGTACCATGCGAAGCCAATGATGGAAAAGACAGGATGGTCAAATCAGAAGAAAGAACAGGGTTTATCTACACTATGTACAAGGATTGGTAGAAGGAAAGGAACACAGGGCAGAACTTAGTCAGTCTTAACTTATTCCCAGACAAATGGGCCCACTCACATACACGGGGAGATTGAGGAAGGATGTTCGTGCGCCAAACGCGCCTGCTTCGGTCGCTCCTGGACAGCTCACCTGGTGTGGCCCTCTGGCGGTCACGGCACGTATCCCGGCGAAGGCAGGCAGGAGGAAAATCGCGCGTCTGTGGCCCGGCGCGGGTCGTTCTTTGCAGCGCGCGATTAATACTGCGCAGAGCGTGGGGAACAGGGCAAAGTTTGTGTACAACGAGGCAATTCAATATGTTCTGCCTTCTTGTGCCGTTTGTTCTCTCGATCTCGTACGTACTGATCTGCCACGTTCTCGATCCTCCTCCAGTGCTCAACTCAATTCTCACCTCCTGGGCTGATCTCCTGTGGGGGGGCTCGGAACAGGGTTATATGGCCCCGCCCCTGCCCGACTCAAATGTTCCAAACCCCGCCTCTTGCCGCAGTGGTAAGCCACTCCCCTCGATCCCTGATTGTCGGCTCGTGCTTACTGATGGCCCTTCCTGCCCCGCCTTCCTTCGGCCTCGGTCGACTTGTTCAGGCCCGCCGCGTGGTATTTCAGCGCTCAAAACCAAAACCAAAGCACCAAAAGAACACCTAATTTCATTAGCATACTCAACGCAAAACTAAACACAGGAAAGGACTACGCTTACATTTACTAAGAAATAACTGAACAATCGCGAGGCTACATGTTGTGGTGTAACTAACTAAGAGGGGAAATTAACCTTTATTCCAAAACCGCAACAATATCATTAAATCATGCACATCTTACCTTAAATACATCAATCTACTAACTAGCACGACCACACCACCTACCTCTAGATCAAACTGTACTTCGAATGTTCAAACTGTCACCTATAACGGTTTTTGGCATGCTGCCGTATCCTAGCAACCACTGATTCCTAGCAACATTGATTTGTAGTATATTTAATTATTATATTGTACTGTATTTACATAAAAATCTCATGAATAATATTTTCAATATTCGTATTGTATTTTACTAATTCGATTTGGTGCCTTTTTGTGATATTAAAGAAAACTTGTTTTAATCTACCAACTGCAGCTCCCTGTGCTAGCATACGTCTGACTAGTTGTTGTAATTTATTGACCAGTTCAGAGCTGTGTGTGGTTGCTCTCACAGTCCTAATTATTTCACCTGCAACCGTACCATAAAATAGCTTTTTGGGAATGTTGCTGTCTAGGAAAGGCATTCGGACAATGTGGAATGGAAATGCATCTCGTTTATCAAATAATTTGGTGTGAAATTTATTATTATGGATATCAATTTGTAATTCTAAAAAGGAAACTAAAGTGGAGGTTTGGTTTTCCTTTTTAAATTCAAGTTCTTTTGGATATATGTCATCATGAAGCTGCTCAAATATAAATCTAAAGCGCGGCGTTACGCGCGCTGCTTGTGAGCAAGGAGGAAGCGGACAAGCGGTAACATACAAACGTCTTTATTGTAAGACCACACTGTAACACTGAACTCCTCCGGGCTGGTCGCCCGGTGTATATCATGAGGCCACGCCCACCCCTCGGGCGTGGCCACCGCCCACTTGGTGCGTGGAATGATGTCACCACGCCAGTGGGCTTTTGTGTCCGCCACACGCGCCCCCCCAGAATTCCCGCGCACCTGGAGGGCCAGTTTGTGGGGCAGACGAATGACCCGGCCGAAGCGCCCCCTGGCGATCGGCGGCGTCCGGGGTGCAGGGATACCAGGTGGGATGCCCCTGGCTGCCCCTGGGATGGGTGCAGGACCGGGGGGCGCCGTGGCGGCGGGGCTGGGCGGTGCCGGGGGTCCGCCCGCAGGAGGGCGGCCCCGACGTGGGGGTCGGGCCACTGGCGGTGGATGGTCCACATCGAGGTGGGCCGGCTTGAGGCGGTCTACCGAAACGCGGTCAGGAGTACCGCCGATGTCCAGGGTGAAGTGCTTCGCCCCGGTCTCCAGCACGCGGAAAGGCCCGTCGTACGGGGGCCGCAGTGGTGTCCGATGGGCATCGTGGCGGACGAAGACGTACTCCGCCGTGCGAAGCTCCGGGGCGACGTGCGTCGGTGGGTGCCCGTGGCATGCCGTTGGCACCGGGGCGAACCTCTGGGCGGTCTCTTGCAGAGCGGAGCGCTGCTGTGCCGCGGACCATGGTGCCGTGGAGTCGGGGAGGAACTCGCCCGGCACCCGCAGCGGTTGCCCGAAGACCAACTCCGCCGCGGATGCGCGCAGGTCCTCCTTGGGCGCCGTCCGGAGGCCCAGCAGGACCCAGGGGAGCCTGTCGACCCAGCCGCCGTCGCGGAGGGTGGCCCGGAGCGCGGCCTTCAATGAGCGGTGAAATCGCTCACACAGGCCGTTAGCCTGGGGGTGGTAGGCCGTGGTTCGGTGCAGCCGGACCCCGAGCCCCTGCGCAACCGCCCCCCAGAGCTCCGAGGTGAACTGGGGGCCGCGGTCGGATGAGATGTCTGAGGGGGCGCCGAACCGGGCGACCCAGGTGGCGATGAAAGCCTGCGCGACATCGGCCGCCGTTGTCGACGCCAAGGGCACGGCCTCCGGCCACCGGGTGGTGCGGTCCACCATGGTGAGGACGTGGGTGAAACCCCGCGAGGGGGGCAGAGGTCCCACCAGGTCCATGTGGACGTGGTCAAACCGGCGTTCCGGCACCGTGAACGGGGCCAACGGGGCCTGGGTGTGCCGGTGCACCTTGGCGCGCTGGCACGCGAGGCATGTCCTGGCCCAGCCGCGGACGGCCTTCCGGAGGCCATGCCAGACGAACTTGTCGGCGATCAGCCTTTGGGAGGCCCTCGCGCCCGGGTGGGACAGGCCGTGGATGGTGTCAAACACCTGGCGCTGCCAGCCCGCGGGCACAATGGGGCGAGGACGCCCGAGGGAGACGTCGCACAAGAGGGCCGCGCCCGCGCCGTCGAACGGCACCTCGGTGACGCGGAGGCCCGTGACGGCGGTCCGCAAGGCCTGGACGTCGGGGTCAGCGGCCTGGTCCGCTGCCATCCGGGCATAGTCGATGCCGAGGTGGACTGCGTGGGCGACGGCCCGGGAAAGGCAATCCGCCACCGGGTTGTCCTTCCCCGCGACGTGCTGGATGTCCGTCGTGTACTCGGACACGGCCGAGAGGTGACGCTGCTGCCGGGCCGACCACGGCTCGGTGACCTTGCCCATCGCGAAGATCAGCGGCTTGTGGTCGACGAAGGCAGTGAACGCCCGGCCCTCGAGCAGATGGCGGAAGTGCCTGACCGCCAAGTGAAGTCCGAGCAACTCGCGGTCAAAGGTACTGTAACGGCGTTCGGGCGGGCGAAGCTGCCGGCTAAAGAACGCCAGCGGTTGCCAAGCTCCACGCACCCATTGCTCGTGCACCGCGCCCACCGCGTAGTCCGAGGCATCGGTGGTGAGGGCGATCGGTGCATCGGGCGCCGGGTGCGCGAGCATGGTGGCGTTAGCCAAGGCGAGCTTCGCGCCCGTGAACGCCGTGTCCATCTGCTCGGTCCAGGTAACGTCGCCTTTGCCCGGCTTACCTCGGAGAGCTTCGTGCAGGGGGCGCAGGAGCTGGGCGATACGGGGCAGGAACCGATGGTAAAAGTTCACCATGCCCAGGAACTCCTGCAGCCCTCTGATCGTGCGGGGGCGCGGAAACCCCTTCACCGCCTCCACCTTGGCCGGCAGGGGGACGGCTCCGTGCCTGGTGACACGGTGCCCCAGAAAATCGATTGTGGCGGCGCCGAACCGGCACTTTGCGGGGTTCACAATCAGGCCATGCTGGCCCAGGCGTTCGAAGAGCGTGCGGAGGTGGCGTAGGTGCTCTTCGCGGGACGCGCTGGCGACGAGGATATCGTCCAGGTAGACGTAGACAAAATCCAAGTCGCGCAGGACGCTGTCCATCAGTCGCTGGAACGCCTGAGCCGCATTCTTCAGACCGAAGGGCATGCGCAGGAACTCGAAGAGTCCGAATGGCGTGATGACCGCCGTCTTCGGGACGTCCTCCGGCCTGACGGGGACCTGATGGTAGCCGCGTATGAGGTCCACCTTCGAGAAGAAGGACCTGCCCGCCAAACGGGCGGAAAAGTCCTGAATGTGGGGGACGGGGTAGCGGTCGGGAGTCGTGGCGTCATTGAGACGGCGATAGTCCCCGCACGGTCGCCATCCCCCGCCGGGCTTCGGCACGATGTGCAGCGGCGACGCCCAAGCGTTCTCTGAGCGCCGAACGATGCCGAGCCGCTCCAGGGTAGCGAACTCCGCTTTTGCCATCGCCAGCTTCGTCGGCTCGAGGCGGCGTGCCCGGGCGTAGACCGGTGGCCCGACGGTGGGGATGTGATGGGCCACCCCGTGCTTGACGGCCCCCGCCGAGAAGGTGGGCCGCGTGAGGGCCGGGAAGCCGGCGAGGAGGCGGGTGAATGCGTCCGCTGCCGGAAGCGTACAGACCAACGTGGCCGGAACCGAATCGTTCGGCAAGCCGCTTGGCAAGCCGCTCGTTGAGCTGGGCAACGCACATGCGAGCGAGCTGAACGTCTCGGCCTGGACAAGCCGTCTGCGCTTGAAGTCGACCAGGAGCCCATTAGCGCACAGGAAGTCCGCGCCAAGCAGTGCCATGGGCACGTCGGCGGTGACGAACGTCCATCGGAAAACCTGCCCTCCAAACCGCAGAGAGAGGCAGCGTTTTCCGTACGTACGGATGGGCGTCCCGTTCGCGGCAAGCAGCGCGGGGCCCCCACCCGCGGCGTGCTTGTCTGACGTGCCGGCGGGAATGACACTCACCTGTGCTCCCGTGTCGCACAGGTAACGGCGCCCGGAGAAGGTGTCCGTTATGAACAGCAGGCTGCTCGAACGGCCGGCGCTCATCGCCACAATTGAGCGCCGGCCCGGGCGTTTCCCGACCCGTTGAAGGAGCACGGCGGATGACACCGCCGAGCTTCGTGGCCGAACTTGGCGTGGAACCAGCACCAGGTGGTGGAGCTGGAGGAGCGCGGCTGGCTCCGCCAGGCCGGTGGAGTCGACGGGTTTCCCCGCGGTGGCGGTTTTCGCCGCGGCGGTGGGCGGGGCGTGGCGACGTTCACGAGGTGCGTATCAGCATGCTGCTGAACTTCAGCGTGCTTTAGAAGATGATGCTGTGGAACAGCAGCGTCGAAGGCCGTGACGGCCACGCCAACGCTCGCCCGCGTGTCCGAAGCGGCGAAGTACTTGTCCGCCTCGGCCGCCAATGCTCGGGGTTCCGTTAGCCCGGTCCCGGCCAACGCGAGGCGAACCTGCGCTGGAAGTTGGCGACGGAAAAGCGCCCGGAATAGCGAACCGGGGGCTTCGTCGCCCAACAGTGACAGCATATGGTCCATTCGGACCGACGGGCGCGTCTCACCGAGCTCGGGGAGATCCAGGAGGCGGTCGGCCTGTGCGTCGTCCGTGAGGCTGAACGTGGCTAGGAGTAGCCGCTTGAGTGCCTCGTACTTGTGGCCGTCCGGTGGGTGGCGAAGGACGGACACAACTCGAGCGGCCGTGCCGGGCCCGAGGGAGGCGACGACGTGGCAGTAGCGCGTGTCATCGCCGGTGAGGTGCCGAAGCTGAAATTGGGCTTCGGCCTGGACGAACCAGACTTCGGCCTGAGCCTCCCAAAATTCCGGAAGTTTGACGAAGGCGGCCATGGCGATGGCGTCGCGTGTGGAAGGATCGCTCCGGCAGATCCAACGTCGAGGGTCACCAGTAAAGCGCGGCGTTACGCGCGCTGCTTGTGAGCAAGGAGGAAGCGGACAAGCGGTAACATACAAACGTCTTTATTGTAAGACCACACTGTAACACTGAACTCCTCCGGGCTGGTCGCCCGGTGTATATCATGAGGCCACGCCTACCCCTCGGGCGTGGCCACCGCCCACTTGGTGCGTGGAATGATGTCACCACGCCAGTGGGCTTTTGTGTCCGCCACAAATCCATCATTAATTGCCAACACATCATCAATAAACCTGAAGATGTTTCCGCATCTTCGTGCAGTTGTTAATTTATTCCTGCACATGTTCTGGACCCAATCAAACTCGTACATGTGCAGAAACAAATTTGCAAAGAAAGGGGCCGGATCCGAACCCATGGGTAATGCCCACTGTCTGCTGGAGCATCTTGTTGCTAAATGTAAATAAACTGTTGTTTAGCAGAAATCGAATATTTTCTTTGAGTTTACTTTTTGAAAAACTACATGAATATTGATTATCCTTTGCAGACCAGTGTGCTCTATTTTGATATACATTAATGTATACTGAATTACCTCCTGCAAATGCTTTATCTATTGCTCTGTCCAATGCGGTTACGAGCTTGTCATGTGGAATGTTTGCGTACAATGTGGAAAAATCAAAAGTTGAAAGACATTTTGCCTTACCCTTGTTGTTAATGTTATGGATACTGTCGATTACCGGTTTGGAATTGTCAATGATCCAGAATTTCTTAAAACCAGAATAAAACTTCACTTTTTCATGGTAGTTTTTTAAGCATTTATAGATTAGTTTCATTGCCGCTGTAATACTGCTCGACAAAGGTTTCAAACTACATTCTCTACTTGCGATGATGAACCTCATCTTACAAGGGTGTTTGTGCATTTTTGGGATCCAGTAAATGAATGGTAATTTATGGTGTTTATCCGGAACTAGCGGTCTTCTCATCGTTGTGTGATTTGTATAGTGTATCAAGTCTGCTTTGTCCTCATTACTTATTTTGTAGGTCTTTGAAATTCCCGTGTCTAAGCCCAATTCTTCCAAAAGTGTTTGAATGTGGAATGTTTTACATACAAATTCAATATTATTATTTGCTTTGTCAATTGGAACAATAACATATTGTGTTTGAAGCTGCCTTAAGCAATCACGTGTCTCTGGATTGTTTAAAATTGCCTTTGGATTATTGATTCGAACTTTTCTTTTCAAATCAACAACTCTCCTTTTCACATGTTTCTCTACCTCCTCCAACCATAAAGCCATTTGTGTGTTTGGTACTTCATGTTTAACAATTTGTTCTTTCATCCATTCGCCCAGTCCCATCATTGTAAGTTCCATTGCTTTATTCCAGTTTATTCTTTTGTTTTCTCTATAATTTGGTCCTTTTGTAAGTAATGCACGTCATCTTTTATCTTTCATTATTCTGAGATCACATGTGATGACGTGTTTATGATGTGGATCTTTGAATGCGGAATGTTCACAATTACAATGATGTGTGTTATTTAACCATTCCTCTATGTCTATAGATTGTACAGTGTCCTTGTAGTTGAAGATCTTTCCCCGAATTGAATTTCCCAAAGTGTACACAACTCTTGATCGCTCTCTCTGTTGTATTGTTTCTGGAAGTTTACTCCACACTTCCTTATGTTGAAGTATTTTCTCGATATTTATAATTTCCACCCCATAGGTATCAAACATAATTTTGATGATATCATTGTCTTTTCTACGATTCACTTTTTTCTACTTTCATCTCCATTCATTCACTTTTCTACACACACACACACACCAACGACACACACAAACACCGACGCACACAAACACCGACACACATACCAACAACACACACACGCCAAAGACATACACACCAACGACACACACACGACACACACACACACGACGACACACACACACACCAACGACACACACCAACGACACACACAAACACCGACACACACACCAACGACACACACACACCAACGACACACACACACACACACACACATCAATGACACACACACAATCAACTACACACACACACTGACACACCGATGCACACACACCAACGACACACACACCACCGACGCACACACACACACACACACACACTGACACACACACACCAACAACACACACACACACACACACACACACAACAATGACGCACCCACACAAACGACACACACACAAACGACACACACAGACGACACACACCGACACACACACACCGACACACACACACACACACACACACACTGACACACACACACCAACGACACACACACACACATCAACGACACACACACACCGACACACACCAACGACACACACAAACACCGACACACACACACCAACGACACACACACCAACGGCACACACACACACCAATGACACACACACATCAACGACACACACACACACCGACGCACACACACCACCGACGCACACACACACACACAACAATGACGCACCCACACAAACGACACACACACAAACGACACACACAAACGACACACACACCGACACACACCAACGACACACACAAACACCGAGACACACACACCAACGACACACACACACCAACGACACACACACACCAACGACACACACACACCAACGACACACATACACCAACGACACACACACACCAACGACACACACACCGACACACACCAACGACACACACACACACACACACACACACACACACACATATCAACGACACACACAAACAACGACGCACCCACACAAACGACACACACACACGCACACAAACGACACACACAAACACCGACGCACACACATCACTGACGCACACACATCACCGACGCACACACATCACCGACGCACACACATCACCAACGCACACACATCACCAACGCACACACATCAACGACGCACACACATCAACGACGCACACACATCAACGACGCACACACATCAACGACGCACACACATCAACGACACACACACACACCGACACACACAAACACCGACACACAACAACGACACACACACTCACACACACTAACGACACACATTAAATATCGCGCGGTTGTCAGCATAACACGGTCCGATGAGTACATCGCGGGATTTTTTGCTCCAAGCAAAATGTGCATGAAACACGTCTCGCCTCGAAAGCGACGTTGCCTGAGGGGGTGAAGGGGAGGGTGGGGGAAGGTGTGGAGAGGGGGAGGAGCTAGGGGCGAGAACGAAAGTGGGTGTGGGTGTAGAGGAGGAGGCGCTTTGCGTGAGAACGTCTCGCACTTGTCGAGTGTGCACGGCTTGCAACAGGAGGAGCGCACACGGTTCGACGTGCGCCACACCCCCTCCTCCCTCTACCATATTATCTTATGCAATAAACCTTCCTTCTTTAGTTACCCCCACCCTTTGTCCAGGAGAAACCCCTTCGTTCCCCCTTTGTTTTAGCTTTGCATTGTAAATTTTACAATTACGTTGAGGTAAGGACCGAGTGAAGGGAGAAGTGGAGGGAGGTGGGGGACAAGTGGGGTAGGAAAGTGCCCCAAATGTTGAGGTTACCTCGCTGGGGAGACCTGTGGGGGCCACAAGGGTCGCTCATTCTTTCAGCCATGCGGCTCCTCATGCTGTGCGTCTCGCTTAGTGAAGGTGATAACTGATATGGAAGGTGCAGCCCATTGTCTGCAAAGAAACTACAGCGAAAAGCGTAAACTGAGAATCACGTGTGGTGGTGTATTCGGGGTGAGGACTGGGGGCCGGTGGTGGGGGCCGCGTGGGGTGGTTTGTGCAGGGTTTAAATAAGGGAGAAGGATGAGGGAACGAGGTGCAGTATAGGCGTCACGGGTGAACAGGGTGTGGAGGCACGTCAGAAAAGAGGTGCAAGATAGGCATTGACTAAAGGTTGGAGGGATGCAGCGGTTATGTGTGTGGGGAGAGAAGGAGGTGTGTGATTAGACTATTTGGTAATAGGTATAGAACGTGGGAGGGACAGTGGTAGAGAGGATTGAACGGGAAAGGCAGCATGGAGGAGCCGGGAGCGACATGATTATAAGAGGTGCCAGGGAGGAGGTCGGGGAGAGCCGACATGGGGCGACGAGGTGTTGGATAGGTAACGTGTGGTAGGAGCACGGTGTAAAGAGGTGCCCGGAATGAGGCGTGAGGTAGGAGTGCCAGTGTAAATGAGGTGAGGTGAGGTGAGGTGTTGTGTGATGTCGGTGGTTTGTGCGAGACACATTGACGAAGAGGCGTGGAGGAAGGAGGCGGAGCTTAGGCAGAACATTGGAGAGAGACACGACGTGAAGAGGCGCGGGACATGAGGGGAAGGAAGGAGGTGCACAGTAGGTGACACGGGGTAAAGATGCACGGAGCGAAGGAGGTGCGGCGTAGGCGTCGCGACACGAGGTGGAAAAAATTATCGGCGGAATAGCACGTCGGTATCGAATGCTGCGGGGCACCTGCAGATCCCGCCCGGGAGGTCGCTCGGTGCGCAAGTCGGACGAAGGCGAATGGAGAAAGCGGGAAAAATATATAAATAAGTCAAGCGAGAAATAAATAATAAAGGAAGGCATCAGGAGCGCTATTTTGTTTGTGCGCGCGGTGACGCTCGAGCTCGACGCTCGGTTATATTTACCTCAGCATCGAGCGACTTAACGAGTCTGTATCCGCGCAAACGGCCACTCTCGCTTGTCTGTGCGTGCAGGATGTCCCAGTTCGGAGACGAGGAGGCGACTCCGGCCTCACCCGCCGAACCTGGGGCACCCGCAGTCTCGCGACCGGATTCCCAGGCCGCCCGCTCCTCGGGCTCGGACTCGCGACGGGGCAGCATGGGGGGCTCTCGACCCTACAAGCAGACCATGGCGCAGCGAGCGCGCACCATGGCGCTCTACAACCCGATCCCTGTGCGCCAGAACTGCTTCACGCAAAACCGCTCGCTCTTCCTCTTCAGCGAAGAGAACCCTGTGCGCAAGCTGGCGAGGCGCATCATCGACTGGCCATATCCTTTGAGTGCTTACTATATAATACTCACCTCATCACCTTTACCTTTTTCATCATCTGTAGGAGAAACCTTCACGAGGAGGTGTCGTCACTTCTGTTTCGGCCCATGCCGATCGGGGACTGTGTAGACCACAAAATGATGACCTAATTTTTTTTTTCTTGCAGGTTTCTAAATGTCGCCGTGTACATCACGTCCCGTCTCAAGATAACCCTGCGGGACAACTGTTGCATCCATTATAATGGACGTGACGACCAAAAGTTGTGGTGTTATTGCAGGTCCCACGTTTCATGGAATGCTCAATATTAAATGCAGCCAGTAGTCCCCACTTTGTTTTCATCGAGGCTTGGACAAGGAGGCACAATGGTCCAACTCGCCAACTCAGAGCTGTCCTTTATTTAGTTTCTTTTTGATATTTTGAACATCAAGTCGTCGTTTTTGTCTCGAGTCTCCAGATAGACACCGATGTGGAACGTCAGGTCTTCCCAGAGTTAAATCCATGGTATTACCTGGTACGAGGACATTTTGAGGGACAATGTTGGCCAATGGGTTGATCTGTCGGTATCGGGGGTATTTTGGCAAAAAACGATGGTCACTTTGAAAATGCTTGTGAGAAATAAATCTCCAAGTAATATTATTCTCATTTCTTCCGCCACCAAAGGTGGATGGAGGTTATGTTTTCACCCCTGTCTGTCCGTTTGTCTGTCTGTCTGTCTGTCTGTCCGTTTGTGAACAAAATATCTCAAAAAGTTGTGGACGGATTCGGACGAAATTTGGCAGAGATGTAGCGTATGTGACATGGACGAAATTATTCGATTTTGGTGAAGATCCGGATTCGGATCCGGCTAGTAGAATTTTAAAAGTGATTTTTCACTATTGGGAGATCGGGCCAAAAACGATACATAGCAGGATATCTCAAAAACTTGTAGACGGATTTGGATGAAACCTGTTGGACAGGTTGTGTGTGTCACAAGGAAGAATCGATTCAATTTTGGTGAAGATCCGGATCCAGCTCGGAGAATTTTAAAAGTGATTCTTCACCATTGAGCGATATAGCCAACCAGGTGGAGGTATGCTCTCTACTGAGTATCGTTCTAGTTTGATGAATGCATTCATTTTCGTGGGCCACACTCTACGTACATATGGTATTTGTTCTGGAGTGAAGCTCGAAAGCTGCTCCCAGTGGTGATAGTTTATGGAGTTAGTTCGGTGAGAAAGCTTTGCACTTTGCTCTATACGTCCTCATTCTTGCACTGAACTTCGGGTAAGGTGGTAGCTTATTGTTGTTGAGGTAACTGGATGGGTATCCCAGATGTTATGGGTTCAAATCCAGCTGAGGGCATCATTATCCAGGATCTGGAATTAAAGCTTCAGGAACTAGCCGAGTTGCTAGTTTCGATTGATCTGCCCCGGTGCTATTGCATTACTTGTAAGACAGTAAAATATACCTGGATCACTAACTCCCTCCAGCATGGGACAATCTCTGACACCTGATCTGGTCTCCAAATGGTGATAATCCACTCACTGTGTTTGACTCTTAATCCCTTCCTTTGTTATATGAGGTCCTTCTGAATGACTATGGTCCTTCCCCTTGTCCTGCACTTACAACTTTTAAAAGAAATCTTATCTCCAAATTTTCTTTCTCGTCTCTCCCTTTCCTCTTCTCACAAAATCGCCATTCCTCCTTTCATCCTCCTTATTTTCTCCAAAAATCGTTTTCTCCATTTATTTCTCTCCTCCTCTCCCACGCTCACCTACCACTTCTCCCTCATAATGTCTGTTCTTTTTTTTCTTTTCTTTTTTCTTTCTCATCTCTGACATTTAACCGCCTCCTCGTTTGTTATAAATCATTACAGTCGGAGTGTTATTTTGAGCAAATTAATGTGACTATCTGAAGCTACATGTGGAGGAGTTCGGTATAATGCGGTCAGCCGTTCCATCCGTGCTTTGCCCCCTCCCACTCCCCCCACGTCCACGTTTCTGCAGGGCTCACGTGATCCACCGACATCCCCCTTTTTGTGAAACTTCCAAAATCTAGGATCACTGCTCACCTCCCTCCACTCATTTGTTCTTCTTTTTCCCACTTGTGGAAACAACTTTTAGACATTATCTTCCATATCAATCTTCCCTCCGCGTTTTCAAGACGTCTGTTCACCACCATCTCAGATCATCCCCAATCAAAAACCATGATCTTTACTACCCATGATCTTTTTATATTTCCTCAACCCCCCTCCTCCCTCCAATTTTTTTCCCTTCCTGAGATTTTTCTTCTTTATCCATATTGTCCACCCCCTGCATCCTGCCTCACCCCTCATTCTTACCCGCACCCTTTGTTTCTCTATCTCTATCTATTTTGTCCTTCGGCCCTGCTGTTGGTGTTTTCCCACTCCCTTCTGCTATTGCTTTTGTTCTGTTGCATCCCGATCCGTTCTGTGTTCTGACTCTTCCACGAGCCTTGACTTTGTATCCAAAAAGAAAACCCTCCCCAAAAAAGGTCTTGGTGGTGGTCTGCTCACGCTTCATGTGCTCCCTGGCCTGTCTGGTCATGAATCATCTGGTCTGGTCATCAGTGGGGTAGGGATGTTGCCATGTGGAGTCAAATCGACCTCAACATGCAATATTCATGATTGCGGAAGTTCAAGATCCCACAGCATCTCTCAAAAAGAGCAGGTCTCGCTAAAATTGTCGCCTCAAAATGAAATGGGATTTCCCAGTTAATTACAGAGGGAGGTAAACGTACGTGGTTGATGGTGAGAACGAGGTTGGTGCAGCGAAGGTAAGTAAATCAATACTTTAAGTCCAACGGATAACAACGTGAAGAATGCGATATTGATCAGGTGTAGCACAGATAGTGCTTGCGTTTTGTTTTATATTTCTTCATTTTCCTCTCGCATCTTTATTTCACTCTTGGTTTATCTCTTTCCTTATCTATTTGTCTACAGATTTTTACAATTTGTCTGTAAGGTTCACTTGGCTGCGCCTGGATGGGTTTGATGGTTGTGGAGTGGCAGCTGAAACCCGAATGCTATCCAAGTTCCTCCTGATGATTCCATCTTTGCTCTTTACTTGTTCGGGTTCCTTGTGATGACTCCAATGCCGTATTTGGTCTTCCATTTGATTATTCCCAGGTTTTGAAACCCTAGTCTCCCAGAATGCTCACAAGGTACAAGCACGGTGGGGGACAAGTGGCCAATCCCGTGTGTAATTGTCCTTGTGTGACCCTTCAGATATTTTCCTTTCCCACATTTTAACAAGAACTTTGTGCCTGGAAATGAGCGACTTACTCACTGAACAAAGAAATCATAATAATTCAAATTGCTATTGTTATTCACACGTTCGTCAGTGTTCTTGTATATTATTGTTTGTGGTGGGTGAGGTTGGGGAGGATGGTGTGAGGGTGGATGGGAGTGGGAGGAGGGGGACGGGGTGGATGGGAGAGGGGCAGAGACTTGTGTTTGTGAAGGAAAAGTTTATCGTTACGACAAACGGATGAGTCACTGTTAATTGCTCACAATACACCTCTTCTGTGTCACATCCAAGTCTATATCTATAACTTCAATACACCCTTTCTTAAACTTCTATTTTTGTTCTTTTCTCATGTTCACGATAACTGCTAACGGCTCTGCTAACGGCCCGAGCTTCAGGTTGCTAAACCGCTCGGCAAAATTCCATGTTGTCCGTGGCTCGGGCAGAAGTAGCGCCATGCTTTGCGGCGAGGTTGGCGAAGGTATCTGGGAACCCATTGACCAGTCACCCTGGTCAATCTCAACCCCGCAAAGGAGCGCGATATCTTCTAGGACTCGGACGGCCAGCTTAATAGACGAGGGGATTAACCCCCCCTCGGTAAGGGGAGCGCCGTAATCTGAGATCCGCAACAACTGATCAACAATCCGATCAACAACAATCCGCTCTAGCGGGGAAAATGGCCTTAAAACGAGCATTCATTCATTCATTCATTCATGATAACCAATTTAAGTTATTCCCCACTTTCCTGCCCTTACAAGTCGACGATACTCCACCATACCTCATCATTCCCTTCCCTCTTTTATTGTGATACGACTTTCTACCTTTATTGCTCGTCTTTGTCTTTTTGTCGTTTAACCACTCTGCTGTTGCCCCCTCACATGACACCCTTACGATACCTCCTACCTCTTACTTCTTACCTCTTACCTACCTACCTCTGACCTCTACCTCTTACCTACCTCTTACTTCCACGTCTGTGATGCAATAGGATATGATAACCCCTTTACCTTACCATTCCCCTGAAAGTCCATGACAATTCCGTCCCTTCTTTCCTTTTTTGCAATTCTCCCCGCTACCTTTATTGCTCATCTTTTTCTTTCAGCACCTCAACCATCCTACCTACTATTTATATCTGCTTTTCACATATTATGCTACAATTTGTCATGCAGTCTTCACTTTTCCATTAACACCTAGTTCTGTACAATATTTTTGGCTCTTTCTGGCCATGGATTATTTAACTTCCTTTTCATTGTCTTCCCTACAAGCTGCTGGTGTATTTTAGCATCCGTTCCATCTTTTCTTTCTTTCTCTCTGTCTAATCATCATTTCTCGATTATGTCTCTGTGTCCATGCATAGTTAAATGCCCTGTGAGATATCTGGTTAATTATGTCTTTCCTGCCTCATATTTGGAATGTAGTGGCAAATGTGTTGCTGTGTACGGTGTAGTGATGCAACGTTGAAGCCTTAACCCCACTCACCCCCTTCGAGTGGACAATTCTGGCCACTATAATCGCCAATTGCATCGTTTTGGCCCTGGAACAGCACCTTCCAGGGAAGGACCAGACTCCTCTGTCTAAAAAGCTGGTAAGGTTCTGCGTGGACTGTTTGATATTTGGTCGGGAGGTGGGGGTGTTGAAATGCAATGAAATAGATACAGATAGAAATAAACATTTTGTTCGAAGATAAATATTATGTGTTACAACTGTTTTGCACCCGCTTGTACTTTTATTATTAAAGTCGAGGTTCATGGATGAATAGAGAGATAGAGATATAGAGAAGAACAGCTGGAGAAGGGATCAGAATGGCTCTGGTCATCTTACTATAATTCACCAAATGTCCGTCTGTCCGTTCCCAGGTACCGCAAAAACGGCTGAACCGATCGCAACGAAATTTTGGGTTGGTAATCCTGGGACCCCCTGGAGTAAAATAGGCTGTATTGTTTTTCCAATTTTCCCAATTTCCAATTTTCCAGTTTTTCCAAACACGATGGAATAATATTTACCGATATGAACAGCGATTTGGCTTTTATTGAAATTCTACAAATACTGTTTAGATTTTGATGATTTGCGTGTGATATGATTTAACGGATGTTTATATAAATCGTTTAAAATAAAAAACCTTCAATTTCTGATATTTTGCCTTTTCATTTTGGCCTCCCAATTGAATACCTTAAATGAAAGGTCACAAAATGCATGACGATGTGATGCATATGCTTTATTTTCTGTGGCCTTGTAGTCTCTTCTGAATAAGGTTTGAACCTGAGAGGCAATTACATGGACATGTTGCTGATAAACATTAATGCCAAGTTCTGTGCCCCCGCTACTATCTGTTGATCACATATGTAAGGTAATCAAGGTGGTATAATCTAAAACTGCTATCAACTTTATTTTAATCTAAAAAAAATCTCCAAAAATGTCTTAAAGCGATATTTTTTGCAGTGAGTAATTCCAAGAGAGAAATATGCTAACTTCTTTAGTTGACTACGACATGTTAACCTTTTCTTTCTTGCCTCGCTTTTGCCAAACGATATATCAGCATTCACACGGAGTGGGTGCTGTATGGTAGACAACAAACGCAAGTTATACCCATACGATGACGAATGGTTTGTTTAGCCTCACATGGGACTGTGACATTGGCTTTGAGCATTAGGATATGCTCCATCGTGTAGAATGGATGCAAAAGTCCTGTGCATGGTCCGTGACCTTAGGCATACCTAGCAGTTCCATATTAACGACGAAATAACGTTGGGAAATGAGAACCCGAATAAAGAATCCCATGGACAGATGTGGCACATTTACCTTTGAGCTCGTGTCGAACCTGTGTTTGATTTCTGAACCGACTATATACTCAGATTGGTGCTTGGCAGGCAGGCCGTTGCTTCACAAAGAGCGCCGTCCCTTAGATGGACGTTAAGCCTGGTATTCTATCTGCTAGCATTAGTTGGTGGACCTAAAAGACCCCACAGTATATTTTAGTGAACAGGAGTCGTTATCACCAGGCACACTGATCAAATTACAAATTTCTCACCATACTACCACCGGGAGGGCAAAGATAAACCACCCAGTGTAGTCCTTGCCAAGAGACTGCTTTGACAACACTGAACCTACTTTTGGGCAGAGCAAGAGAGGGGAATAGGGGGAGAGGTGGAGTGGGGGAGGGAAAAGAGGGTGCTGCAGGGAGAATGATAGACAATGGTACATAGAATATGGTTATTCTAACTCTATTCCTTTTTGGAAATTCCCTTTGGCTAGTCCCTTTTGGGGATTTTGAGCTGTAAAGTTTTATACAATTTAAAGATGAATTTCCCTCTTTATTTCAAAGAAATGTAAGTAATACGGTCGCAACATGAAGTGAGCAAGCAAGATATCTCAGGTAGTATACTCGTCTTTGAGCTGTCTAGTGTGGGTTGCATTTGGGGTCCTGAAGAAAACCGTCACCCTGGCCTTGCTTCACAGACAGGGCATTGCATGTGTTGTCTGTCAGATGGGGCATTAAGCACTTGTCCCATCTGCCAGCCAGCATTAGCCAGCACACATTAAGGATCCATACTGTCTTTCATAACAGTAGGCCATTGTATGCCAGCACCACGGGGTTACTGCATCATCAGCACAGCCACACTCCCCTCCTCCTCCACAAAGGAGGCAATCAGCAGCCTCGTGCTGCACACAATTGAATGAATAAAGGATCATGTAAAGCATTTTTGTGCTTAGATTAAAAATAGATATTTCACCTGAAACAAAGAGGATATAATAGGATTAGTATGGATCTCAAGGAATTGCAGCCATTGAACAAATGCTTCGTTTATAGCAGCGGTTCCTGAATAATGTTCCGCACACCCTAGGGGTCCGTGATACCATCAGTGAGGTGTGGGAGGGGTAACATTTGCCTCACCCACTGCTTAATGACATCACATTCTGCTGATTCGCCACACTCCAGAAACAAACATTAGGATTTGGTGGCAGGCCACGGTTCATCCTGCTTGTCATCATTTCGTCACGATATCATGTCACTATGACAGCCAGTCATACATGGTGTTTTGGGACGGATTTGCACATCCAAAAAGGTTAGGAGCCACTGGTTTAGCCCATATGTTTGTGTGTTTTCATGGCATTTCATGTTGATCTTGGTGCATCATGGGTATAACGGTGTCCTTTCATGAGGCAATTTCAGTCATACCATACATATGCAGCGCAGTTAACTTTGGAAGTAGGAAAGTATTTTTGCGCTTCATATTAACTCATTCTTCCGTCTTGATTCGATTCCGGTTTGCCTTGAGTTTTGGCAATAACGTGCTTGACGGTCATTAGTCGCAAATATAAATGTGAATTAAGCATTATATTAACTACAGCTGTTGTGCTAATTACAGGTAATATAAGCAGAGCATCATCAAGAATAGAAATGGTCACCTGATGACCACTGACCAGATGCTGCTCACTCAACAAGCCGTTTTCTCTTCCCATTGTTAGTTCCTCAGATTACTCCAAAGCTTTCCTGTTGTTGTGTGTTATAGTCATAAGTTGGTTCCCATTTATAGATTCGTCCATCAACACAGGAATGTGCCAAGCTCAAAAGGTATATGTATCCTATAAGGCATACACTTTGTATCCCATATATCACCATTGGAATAAAGCAAGAATGTACAATACTACATCTGTTATATATTGTAATGCGATGAATGTCAAAAAGCATTTGCTGATTCGCCACACTTCAGAAACAAACATTAGGATTTGGTCCTAATGTGACATTGTGAAGAGGAACAGGTTGAGATGGTTTGGTCATGTGTTGAGGAAAGATGAAAGTGACTGGTTGAGAAGAGTGATGGAAATGAATGTAGAAGGAAGTAGAGGACGGGGAAGACCGAGAAAGACTTGGCTAAAGATGGTGGAAGAAGAAATGCGGGCAAGGGGGTTAACAAGGAGAGATGCAGAAAATAGGGCAAAATGGAGAAGATTGTCATGGGGACCGCAAGGCTAACCCCCGCTCTAGCAGGGAAAATGGCCTTAAAATGCATGTTGTTGTTTGTTGTTGATGAATGTCAAAAAGCAAATCCCCAACCATGAAGCCAGCCATTCTGTCGTGGTCACGTAAGGTTCTGTGCCATCGAAACTACTCATTGTCTTTCGGCCTTTTCTACAAATACAGTTTATATCCAGTGCCATGCATTCTTCTCAGCAGTGGGTGAGCTTCATGATGCCATCGGAAGACTAGTCGTGTTTTTAGCTCTAAATTATTTTGATTGGGGGGAGGGGAGGGGGATATTTTGACTCCCACTCTACCTAGTAAAGCGATTTCATCAATAACCTTTCTCCTGCAGGAAGACACAGAGCCATACTTCATTGGAATTTTCTGCTTCGAAGCTTCAATCAAGGTCGTCGCCCTGGGGTTTGCTCTGCATCGTGGGTCTTACCTTCGGAACGGCTGGAACATCATGGACTTTGTCGTCATAGTCACTGGGTGTGTACCCTTGAACGGCATGGAGTTGTTATATTTGTGTCAAAATACGTGAGTGAATGAACACTTCCATGAACACAATGTAAGACTAAAAGCTCATTGTCGACTGAATATCCTTTTCCTTGTCAATGTGATATTGATGTTGGCAGTCCAACGTCAGTCACCAATCTCAGATTGGATGCATGTCAACATATGTTTGGCAAAAGTATGAATGTTCGTTCAACTTATCCATATTGCCCCAGGGAAGTTGCCAATTTTTACTGAGCTCACTGTCACCCCCAAATAACAAATTAGTGCTACATGAACGAATGTGTCAATGTTGAGCCATCGTTGTAATCATTGTGCAGAAATCGCGCATTTAGTTCTCTACTATTCCCCACTGAAGGGGCGTTCAAAAGGGTCTATTGACTAGTTTCTTACAGTATTCCAGGATGTAGAAAAAAAGCATAATGAGGGATATATATATATATATATATATATATATATATATATATATATATATATATATATGTTGTTATGTCTGGGGGGTAAAGCAATATCTAGAGCCAGGTAGATCTGTATAGGTAGGTATTCGACTGTCGTGATAGGGAATCTACCTGTAATAAGTTCTTTATGTTTAGGCGTTTGTCGGGATAAGATGTATGATTGTGGATCTACCAGGAGATTCCTGTGATAGTTAGTTAGGGAATAATGAGTATAGCCCTTGTATGTCTCACCTAGTAGTCAAACCTTTGTCCATTATGGCACTGCAAACCACATAAACATTAGTTAGGACCTTCAGTACAACACTAAATGACGCCCTTCCCCCTGACATGACTTAGGAAGAAATCAGACTGGAACACTGCCACAATTGGCCGCCACCATTTACACCTCCGAAAGGCCTACCAACCTCGCATAGCACATGTTATGAAGAAGGAGCAGGAGTGGAGAGAGCGGCAGTGACGCAGAGGGCGTGACCTGGACGAGCCGGTGAGTCGTGGGAGGCTCTGATTGGCAGAGCAGTGCGCCAATGTGACGTCATCGACCGGATATATTATCGAGGGTCAGACGCCATTTTGGCAGTGCAGTTCGGAGGTGCGCTGAGCAGTTGGTTCAAAAGAGTTCTGCAGTTGAGTGCAGTTTGGAGGTGCGCTGACCCAAGTCAAGAGTTGGGATGAGCCAGGAATAGAGAGTTCAGCACGAGCTGAGTGAGACGGGATGCCATTTTCGGCAGTGCAGATCGGATGAGCCCGGAGTTGGTGGAGTCTGAGGAGAATCGTTAGTATCCTAGTGGAGTCCGGAGTGAGAGTTGATACGTGTGCAGTCCGGAGGTGCGCTGAACCAAGTTCGAGTTGAGCGCAGAGAGTCCAAGCAGTTCGAGTGCAGAGCCCGAGTCCGTTTTGAGCAGTTGGGTTTGAGAGGCGTCAGGACGTTGGTCCGAGTCGACCTCGTGTGGAGCCGCTAGCCTGCGTGGGACTCGTGGCGCTTGGAGCGAGGCCTTGTGGGACTTGGAGCGAGGGACCTCGTGGTGTGCGATCGGGCCGGAAGGAGCGGTGTTGGACGGCAGCCACCAAGACGACAAAGACAAGATAAGGCCGAGCTCCGCGTACACTGTACACGACGTGACGTGTTCTTTTCTTTAATTCATAATTCCCTCGTCTGTATCTGAAGTGTGTGTGGGGACGTCCCGATTAGGACATTCTATTACCGGCGCATGTTTTTTTCACTGTCTCTGCTTTTCATTAATAAATCCTTGTATTATATTTGTACATATATCTGAACGCAGTTTTCCTTGGTGTTTGATTTTAATAGCTAAGGCTTCGGGGCTCTCGTTGTTCCCCTCCATCCTGCGTGCTTTATATATATATATATATATATATACATATATATATATATATATATATATATTATATATCTATCTATAATTCCAGTAATCTCTGTGTGTCTGTGTGTCTGTGTGTTTGTTTGTCTGTGACCGCTGTTTCTCGACAACCACGGGTCCGATATACTTGAAACTTGCCAGGTATATTGCTGGGGACCCGAGGATGTGCCTTTTCAAGGTTTCATATTAATCGGAGAAGTAGTTACCGAGCTATGTCCAAAAAACGATTCAACCAATCAGAGAGCAGCGAGCTATCACGTGTGCCGAACGTGGCGAACAGACTCTGCCTCGGACGGCACATTTGAGAGCGTATTCATTTATTTCACGTTGGCAAACTATGTAAACTATGTTGGCGTTAAACTATGTTTTAAAACTAATTAAAACTAACTTGCGATTCATCGTAACTGCGATATGCGACCTTCCGGACAGTCAAATGAGGACGTCACTTCCGGACTTACGGATAGTCATAGTGACGACGTACTGATGCTGAACGTGGCGAGCAGACGCTGTAAGGTACGATCGATTGTAGTACACGTTTATAATAACTCTGCCGATACAGGCCCGATTAACTGCAGCGCCATCCGAGCTGCGGCGTCGGGACGATACATTCATTGTACGGTCACATCACGCACTTACGGGCACGCCCATGGGCCCATGGGCACGCCCATGCATGCATGGGCGAAGACATTTTTTTTTTTTTTTTTTTGGCAAGGAACGGGCACCCACGTACGGGCACGTCCTAGTATATACAAATGTATATAAATACTGTTTCACAGCTGTTTCACAGCACCACTTGGTTGTCTGCTACATAAGGGTGAAAGGTGCGAGGAGAGCTCGGCGGGTGAAGAACGAACCGAGAATGAAGGTGTGGAGGTTGAAAGAGGTGACAGTAAGGGAAGGGAGGCATTAAAAGAGAGGCTGAGTAGGGCAGAGGATGATGTCGTTGAGCTTGAAAGTGGTTGGATGTCAATGAAAGATGGTCTGTTGGGAGCCATTGGTGAGGTATGTGGATGGACAAAAGGACCAACGAGGCACTCGGAAACATGGTGGTGGGATGATGAAGTTGGAAAGAGGATTGACGAGAAGAGGAACAAGTTCAAGGAGTGGCAGAAGGCGAAGGGTACGGGGGCAGAAAAAGCAGAGCATGAAAGTTATAAGGCAGCCAAGAAGGCTGCAAAGAAAGAGGTTGCAAAGGCGCAGGAGGAATGTAGGAAAATGTTCGGAGAACGCTTGGATTCGGAAGAGGGTCAGAGAGCGGTATTCAGGATTGCAAAGCAGATAGCGAAAGAGAGGTGTGATGTGATGGGGGTGAGTTGCTTGAAGGATGAAGTGGGACAAATCGTTGTGGACCCAGATGGAATAAAAGGAAGATGGAAGAGATATATGGAAATGCTGTTGAATGCAGAGAATGAAAGGGATGGCAACATAGAGAGTAACCCAGGTTTAGGACTGGCAGAGAAGATAACTGAGAAGGAAGTTGAGGAAGCAATAAAAGCAATGAAGAGTAGAAATGCAGGAGGGCCAACGGGAATTGTGGGAGATATGTTGAAGGCAGCAGGAAGTTGGGGTGTGAAGAGAATGACAGAGATCTGTAATGTGGTGGTGAAAGAAGGCCGCATTCCAGTGGATTGGGAACTGAGTACCCTCATCCCTCTATACAAGGGGAAAGGTGACCCTCTGGGCTGTGGCTCGTATCGAGCGATAAAGTAATTGGAGCATGGAATGAAGGTATTGGAAAGGGTGTTGGAGAGGAGGATAAGGAAGAAAGTGAAGATTGACGAAATGCAGTTTGGATTTATGCCAGGAAGAGGAACGACAGACGTGCTTTTTATTGCAAGGCAGTTGCAGGAGAAGTACATGGAGAAGAGGAAGAAGTTGTTTCTTGGGTTTGTTGTTCTGGAGAAAGCATTCGATAGGGTTCTACACGAAGTAGTGACATGGGCATTGAGACAGTTAGGAGTGGAGGAATGGTTGATCAGAGTAGTGATGGAAATGTACAAAAGAGCGCGCACAGCTGTAAGGATGAAGGACGGGAACAGTGGTGAGTTTGAAGTGAAGGTGGGAGTGCATCAGGGGTCGGTACTAAGTCCACTAGTATTTGTAGCTGTGATGGAGGTGCTGGTTCAGAACGTAAAGGAGGGTTTACCGTGGGAGTTGTTGTATGCAGATGATCTGGTGTTGATTGCGGAAAGTATGGATGGACTGAGGGAAAAGATTAACAAGTGGAAGGAATGTATGGAGACAAAAGGTCTGAAGGTGAATATCGGAAAGACGAAGGTAATGGCAAGTGGTAAAGCATGTGGTGAGGTGGAAAGAACTGGGAAGTGGCCGTGTGCTGTGTGCAGGAAGGGTGTCGTAGTGAACTCCATTCAATGCACAATGTGTGCTGAGTGGGTTCATCAAAAATGTAGTGGTCTGAGAGGGTCATTAACCAGTGTGGCTGCTACATTGAAATGTAAGATGTGCACAGAGGGAGCTGCAGATGGAGGAAATGTTGAGTTGGATCTTGGAGACGGCGTGAAGCTGGAAGGGGTGAAAACATTTTGCTACCTCGGACATGTGCTGAATGGAGAAGGTGGATCAGACTCGGCAACGGTTGCTGGAGTGAGATGTGCATGGAAGAAGTTTCGGGAACTGAGTGGCGTGCTGATGAGGAGGGGAGTGTCGTTGAAGCTGAAGGGAAAGGTGTATGCTGCATGTGTGAGAAGTGCTATGATTTATGGGAGCGAGACATGGGTAATGAATGTAGAGCAGCAACGAAGGCTGGAAAGGGTGGAAATGCGAATGGTTCTGTGGATGTGTGGAGTATCGTTGAGAGAGAGGAAGACAAATGATGAATTGTGAAAGATGATGGGAATAGAGCCTGTGTATGATGCTGTGAAGAGAAACAGGTTGAGATGGGTTGGTCATGTGTTGAGGAAAGATGAAAGTGACTGGTTGAGAAGAGTGATGGAAATGAATGTGGAAGGAAGTAGAGGACGGGGAAGACCGAGAAAGACCTGGCTAAACATGGTGGAAGAAGAAATGCGGGCAAGGGGGTTAACAAGGGGAGATGCAGAAAATAGGGCAAAATGGAGAAGATTGTCATGGGGACCGCAAGGCTAACCCCTGCTCTAGCAGGGAAAATGGCCTTAAAATGCATGTTGTTTTGTTGTTGTATACAAATGTATATAAATATTTAATAATGTAAGAGATAATCACATATAAACAAGACCGAAAGTCTCAGAGTGGCATAGCCGGGCTTGTTTGATACTTTAGTTGAAGGGGATAGTATGATCTGGGTGGGGATACCAGTTAGCAAATAATGTAAGTATTATTTTTTGTTTGCATTGAGACACTGGTTTATTCTATGTTTCTAGTCAACAATGAACCAACCATACAACGCTTCAATCCAGTAACTTTGCAATAACGACAAAGGGATTTCAGTGTTACGATTATATTTACGATATTATTAGTATTAATGCGATTATTATTATTACGAAAACAATACTACTGTATTAAGAAACCTGGGCTAATTTGTCTGAAGTGGCCTGAAGGTGAGCCATGAAGCCTAAGGCCTATACGTACTGTGTCGTTGGAAGACCCGTAATGCCAATGCTTTCGATATTTGATGATCGTTTAAACAATCGGTTTTTTGTGTTTCACACTGAATAACAAACGTAAAGGTAGAGTATGGCAATTGTGATGTATGACAGGTTCGACGATATGTTCGGCCTGGACGAAATTGGAATCAAAATCTTCTCTTCTCAATCTCTTCTCCAATGGCTTGATCTATGATCATCAATTTGGTTTCAGACCAGGTCACTCTACTCTGGACATGCTGCTTCTGCTGTCTCAACAATGGATGGAGGTCCTCAATGCCAAACAGGAAATTAGAGCTGGCTCCCTCGACATATCACGTGCCTTCGACACGGTCTGGCACCCCGCTCTGCTCACCAAACTCTCCTCCTTTGGTATCCATGGAAATCTCCACGCATGGCTGGCGGACTTCCTCTCTAGTCGTCGTCAACGTGTGGCCCTGAATGGGTTTCTCTCATCTCCTCTTCCTGTTCAGGCTGGAGTTCCCCAAGGCAGTGTTCTGGGCCCTGTGCTTTTTCTGGTCTTCATCAATGATCTCTCTGACTCTCTCGAAAATCCTCTCTATCTCTTTCCTCATGACTCCACTCTCTGCCGCTCCATTCCTCTTCCCTCAGATCGGCAGTCTGCTGCCTCCTCACTCTCTGAAGACCTGGACAAAATCACAGACTGGTCAAACAAGTGGAACATGTCTTTCAATCCTGACAAATCTCACACTCTTACTATGTCTCTCCGAAAAGATCGACTGGACAACCCTCCCATCTACTTTCTCAACAATCCTCTCCAAGAAGTTCTGTCGCTCAAGATTTTGGGTCTCACTATCTGCCATGATCTTTCTTGGGAAAACCACATTTCCAAGCTGGCCTCCAAAGCCAGTCGCCGACTGGGCATCCTCCGTCGTGCGAAGTCCTTCCTCGGCACACCTGAGCTCCTCACCACATACAAGGCTTTCATCCGCAGCTCAATGGAATACTGTTCTCCCCTATGGGCCGGTGCTCCTGCCTCACACCTAGCTCGGCTTCACGCTGTTGAAACCAAAGCTTTCAGAATTATTGGAATCTCCCGCGATGAAGCTATCTCTGAGGGCCTTTCACTCACTCACCGCAGGCAGGTAGGTGGTCTTTCTGTCTTCTACCGACTCCTCTCCGGCCTTGCACCCCCAGCTCTCTCTGTGCTCTGTCCCCCAAATATTCCTACAGGTCGCACAAGATCTGCCAGCAACCCTCTGATGGTTAAACTGCCGAAATCTCGGCTCTCTGCTCACCTTCACTCTTTCATTCCTCTTTTCTCCCGCCTCTGGAACAAACTCCCTCACTCCCTTCAATCCCACTCCTCCCTCCAGGTCTTTAAAACAGCTGTTCACCACCATCTCTTATCTTCCCCCATCCAAAACCTTGATCTTTTCTACCCCCGCTAATTCACCCCAGATCCACCTTGTTTGAAATTCCAACTTCTTTCCTGGAAGTCCTGGCAGTGTCCATATGTTTTATACCTCTCCCACCGCCCCCTTCCCACGCCCCCCCACCCCAAAGCCCTCGCCCTCTCTCAGATCTCTCGATGTCTCCATGTCTCTCGGTCCCTGCTCTCAAATGTTGTTTGTGTCCTTCCCCCTCTCTCCCCATCTTGTCTACCGCTCCCTATGTTATATGTTTTATGTGTCGGTTTGTCTGTCTGTGTGATTAATGTTCGCTCTTTCACGAGCCTCGATCTTGTATACAAAAAAAATAAAAAAAAAAATAAATAAAAATGGCGGTGTGCCGAGTCAGCTGCTGTACCGCCGTAATGGCATCACATCACCCCTCTAATGTGACCAGATCCTCAGCTCTGATTGGTGTTCGTTTGAGGGGACATACGAACAGACAAACGCTGTTCTAGATGGCTTTGCCCTATGGGCTATGCCGTAAAAGAAAATAGAAGGACACTTGGCAGAGCGCATACCCCCACCAAGCTGAACAGTTTATGTTTTGTATCCCACTGAGTGTATGCATATCTCTTGTACTTTTAGAGTTATAGTGGTTTGAAATATATTTTAAATGAAAACTCGATCCCCCTGATTTCACGTTTTTGGGTGACCTTGAGCTTGACCTTGGGCCTAGAGAGTTAAAAATTGGGCACAGTCTATTACAGGGCAAGGCAAATATGTGTGTAAAGTATGGCAATGATATGTGCAACGATAGGTCATTTTTATTAATATAGATCTGCGTCTACCCTATTATAGATGTGCATCCGGACCATTCATCCTTGTCACACATCAAAATATAATCACCTTCTTCCTGTCACCTTCTCAACTCATCCACCAAGTTTTGTCCAAATACATCCACAACGTTTTGACATCGTGCTACATATCGTTTTTGGCCCTATCTCTCAATTGTGAAGAATTACTTTAAAAATTATCGTATCCGGATCAACATCTTCACCAAAATCGAATAAATTCGTCCTTGTCACACTCTAAACCTGTCCACAATTTTTTTTCCAAATTTGTCCATAAGGTTTTGGATTATCCTGCTCACAAACAGACCGACAACACAACACAACAACATGCATTTTAAGGCCATTTTCCCTGCTAGAGCGGGGGTTAGCCTTGCGGTCCCCATGACAATCTTCTCCATTTTGCCCTATTTTCTGCATCTCTCCTTGTTAACCCCCTTGCCCGCATGTCTTCTTTCACCATCTTTAGCCAAGTCTTTCTCGGTCTTCCCCGTCCTCTGCTTCCTTCTACATTCATTTCCATCACTCTTCTCAACCAGTCACTTTCATCCTTCCTCAACACATGACCAAACCATCTCAACCTGTTCCTCTTCACAGCATCAATCACAGGCTCTATTCCCATCATCTTTCGCAATTCATCATTTGTCTTCCTCTCTCTCAACGATACTCTGCACATCCACCGAACCATTCGCATTTCCACCCTTTCCAGCCTTAGTTGCTGCTCTACATTCATGGCCCATGTCTCGCTCCCATAAATCATAACACTTCTCACACATGCAGCATACACCTTTCCCTTCAGCTTCAACTACACTGCCCTCCTCATCAGCACACCACTCAGTTCCCGAAACTACGTCAAAAACAAACAGACCTTCAACAGTCCTTCAACAAACAGACCGACAGATGGGTGAAAACACAACCTTCCTCCACCATCAATGGTCGAGGTAATAAATATACATCTTGGCCTTCCTTGGATTATTAGGTTTCCTCTACATACAATGTAGAGGAATATCTGTATAATAATAGCGTAAGGACTCGACTTTGTTATCCCTTTTACGCCGCACCCAGTGACCCGATGCCCACGGCACTCATGGATTTATGATCTACGAACCGCGCTCTTTGTTTATCACGTACAGCCATACTCGAAAAATCTGAATTAGCCGACGTTGGGACCCAAAAGCATCCGATTAACTGCCGATACGACGCCATCATACGACGCCATCGTATTGGCGTCTGCTGGGCGAAGGCGAAGCCAGCCGTTCGCTGATTGGACAGTCGAGTGGTGTGAACATGGGTGGTGTGAACCAAATGGTCTTTTTATTCCCTTGAACATTTTAAATTAGGATATATAAGGAAACGTCCTTATCGTCATTTTAATAAAGTTAAATGGAGTAACGTTGCGATACTCGGGGTGCGTTGCATAAATCCTCGTAACTCAGAGAGGTGTAGCAGGTGGCGAGACGTAAGGAAGCTTAAAGATAACGAGCTGAAACAGACGAACGATATGTCAATCCCTTTCTACACCGAACGGCAATAAAAGTATGAGAGCGGGAAGGCATGGCCTGAGCACTTCGAGCAGAGAGGACTGATTGGACTTAACTTAAAGAGAAAAAATTGGAGCTTAACGGAAGAAGAAGATCCCATGAGCGCTCCCCTATGCCATCCATAATGGAACACTCTATCCATACACCACATCCTCCCTTCCGTGGATGTTCCACGGGTTTCACGTCTTTATCGTCATTTTAATAAAGTTAAATGGAGTGACGTTGCGATACTCGGGGTGCGTTGCATAAATCCTCGTAACTCAGAGAGGTGTAGCAGGTGGCGAGACGTAAGGAAGCTTAAAGATAACGAGCTGAAACAGACGAACGATATGTCAATCCCTTTCTACACCGAACGGCAATAAAAGTATGAGAGCGGGAAGGCATGGCCTGAGCACTTCGAGCAGAGAGGACTGATTGGACTTAACTTAAAGAGAAAAAATTGGAGCTTAACGGAAGAAGAAGATCCCATGAGCGCTCCCCTATGCCATCGATAATGGTACACTCTATCCATACACCACATCCTCCCTTCCGTGAATGTTCCACGGGTTTCGGCTGGTACCCATTATTATTCCTGTAGTTTATTCTTCTTCTTCAGACCCGTTTTTCATTTCTGAAAATTTTAAAATCAACGTTCTCTGCAACCGTTGGTCCAATTGGCACAATTTTTTCACCAAGTGATTGGCTAGACCTTTAGAATTTTTTTACTGCTAATTATGACGTCATAGGTCATGTGGTATGGGCACCATCTTGGAAAAACCGAAAATATTTGCACCTCTATATCTCCGAAACGGCTCAATGGAACGTAATTGAATCATGGCTCATTCTAAAGAGCTCTCTCTGCATTGGGACCAAAAAATATGTTTATTTAAGATATTCAAAGTGCTAACGTTATGACGCTATAATTCGACCATTAAACCCTTGATGCCACGAATATATTGTTTGTGCATAACCTAAATGGAAAAGAAATTTAGAATGCAATTTTTTTTGACCATATGTCACATGGTTCGGCCGCCATATTGTTTTTCGTGAAAAACAGTAAAACACCCATTTTCTCCGAAACGGCTGAACAGATTGAGCACAAACTTTGCATGCATAATCACATACCCATGACGAACAAAACGTTCAGCAACCATGACATCATAAGTCACATGGTTTAGGGGCTATGACGTTTTTAAGCATAAACTTTAAACCTAGCTCCTCCCTCATTTTTATCATAACAAATGGAAACTTCACAATTACGTTCCCCATTTCTATGTGCTAAAATGCCCTTTTGGAATTAGCGATAGCTCACATGGATTGGCAGAGATAGAAAGTTGAACGAAAATCTTTTTTTAAGTATATCTCTTGAACCGCTTGATTGATCGAGGTGAAACTTTATAATAAAGTATAAGCCGTGAAGGGGAACAAGTGTGTAAAATTTCAAAATGTTTGGTTGATGGTCTGGAAGCGAGAAGTTGTTATTGTGTGAAGAAAAAGAAACTCTGCAAGAGCTTCTCAGGCCATGTCAATGATTCTAGCACTGCGATTTTTCAATGGTAATTACGATGTCATAGGTCACGTGGTACAGGCGCCATATTGGAAAAACCGAAAAACTTTGCACCTCTACATCCCAAAAAGCACTGCACAGACAAAATTGAGACATGGCTCATTGTAAAGAACTCTCCATGGGGAATAAAATATGTGAATGTGATATCATACGTGCCTCCATCATGACGTCATAATTTGACAAGTAAAAAACTTAACCTGACCAGGATGAAATTTCTTGAGCATCATCTCGGTATAAATTGATGCAGAATTTTTTTTTATAACGGCGTCGTAGGTCACATGATTCGGGCACCATATTGTTTTAAGGGAAAAGCATGAAAAACTTCTAAAAAACCCTTTTCTCTGAAACGGCTGAACAGATTGAGCCCAAACTTTATATGCCTGACCGCATACCCATGATGAACTTAAGGTTCGGGGACTGTGATGTCGTAGGTCATATGGTTTGGGAGCTATACTTTTTGAAGCATAAACCTTTAAAACCTAGGTCCTCCCTCATTTTTGATCATATCGAGTGGAAACTTCACAGATGTGTTCCAAAATGTCTGAGTGCTAAAATGACCTTTTGGAATTTGCGATAGGCCACATGGTTTGGCAGTGATAAAAATTCATCGGTTTCCGAGAAATAATTTTTTAAATTATTTGCTTTCAATCCAAGATGGCTGCCATACCACGTGACCTATGATGCCACAATTATCATAAAAACATTCTGCATGGGTGTCACTCCTACCCTGAAAGTTTTGTCTCAATCGGACATATGGTTGCTGAGAAAAACGAGGTTTAGCCCGTACAGGGCGGACGGACAGACAACCCGAAAACATAATGCCTCCGGTGACTTTGTCGGCGGAGGCATAAAAATATTTCTCTTGAACCACTTGATTGATCAACGTGAAACCATAACCTAATGTAGATGTGGTCAATTGGAATAAGTGTTTAAATTTCAACATTAATGGTTGTATGGTTGGGAAGGTAGAAGTTATTGTGTGAAGAAGAAGTAACTCTACAGTTTATCTTCTCCAGTCATGTGACTTTTCGTTGTAGGTTTAATTATGATGAAAGTGGGGTTGTATGAAAGCGGGGATGTATGAAAGCGGGGATGTATGAAAGCGGGGTTGTATCAAAGCGTGTCTGATTAAAGTGGGGTTGTATCAAAGCGAGGTTGTATCAAAGCGTGTCTGATTAAAGTGGGGTTGTATCAAAACGAGGTTGTATTAAAGTGGGGTTGTATCACAGCGGGGCTGTATGAAAGCAGGGTTGTTTATAAAGCGGGGTTGCAACAAAGCATGTCCGATCAAAGTGTGGTTGTATGAAAGCGGGGCTGTATCAAAGCGGGGTTGTAACAAAGCGGGGTTGTATGAAAGCGGGGATGCATCAAAGCGTGTCAAATGAAAGCGTGTCAAATGAAAGCGTGTCAAATGAAAGCATGTCTAATGAAAGCGGGGATGTATGAAAGCGGGAAGGCGGAGGAAACCGGTCTTCACTGCCAGCAGTTATAAAGTGGCAGTTCTCGTTGTATCTATTTTACAGAACTTTATGAATGCCCTTTGTATATGAGACAGGAATTACAAGATAGTGCAATTTAGCAAACTTGCCGTTGCGTTGTCTCGGTGAGGGGAGTATGCAAAATCCTCGTAATACATCTAAATCCTTAAAATCTAATGTTTTTTTTGTTTGTTTGTTTTTTTGTATGCAAGATCGAGACTTGTGTAAGAGCTAACATTAATGACAAAAAAAAAAAAACGGACACATAAGACAAAATAAAGGGAGTGGGAGACAAGATGGGGAAAGAGGGCGAAGCACACAAGTACAACATTTGAGAGCAGGGGCATCGGGAGATCTGTGGGAGGGAGAGGGCTTGGGTTTTAAAGTAAAGAATATAAAATTTGAATATACTTAAATCAAATTATTTAAAATAAATTTGAATACTTGGTTTAAAAAAAATAATTAATATGACAGGGGTGTGGGGTGGGGGGAGGGAGAGGGTCAAAGATTTCTCTTTGAAGTTTGACCTCAAGTTTTTTCCATTAACCAAACTTTGGGTGGCCAATTGGATGGAAATTAGTGGGCGATGAGAGTTGCACCATTGGAAAGAGCATGAAAAATTTAGTCGATTAAGCCTGACCTAGTTTTTTTCCTTTGTTAGTTTTTACTTAGAAATTTAGATTTTAAGGGTTCACTTTAAGTAGTTAAATATCCCACGGTGGGTTTTGAGAAGAGCAGGAGAGTTATCGCCATTACCCTGAACAAATTCTGGAATTACAGCCATAACTAGTGCTGGGAAGATGAGAAACACAGAGACACAAAATATGAGAGCGAGAATGAATTCTTGCAGCTTATTGCGTGACTGAATCAATGGCAATCTGGCTCATAAGTTGGGCATCGTCCATCATCGAGGTTATGACAATTTTAGGCTAGAACCTCTCTGAACAGAGGATCCATAACCCTGAGTGTGTCCGAAATCCAGCCAATCCGCCAGAGAGAGGTGTGTTGTTGAGTGAGGGAGGTACGTAGATTGAGACACAGACAGAAACAGAGAGAGTGATAAAGATAATGAGTTAGTCTATATGAGACAACCAAGTCCAATGTATGAAAGCTTATGTATATTTTCACAGTTCATTTTTTGATCATGTTCCAGACGGGTCAGGCTTTTACGAATTGCTGTATTTCTGTTTTTATTTTTGTGTCAAAATTGGTCAACATAGAGTTGAATAATTGGGGTGTTTATCTCCCAGTGATAGCAGCTGGGGCTATTTCTGAATATTAAATAAAAACCATTTTTGTACCTATTATTGTAAGAAAAAGATTTTTCTCTATACTTTTGAGCACATGAGAAACAACTCATTCACTTCCTGCTTTATCTCCAGTTTCAACTGGTGTGTCTGATTAATCCCTTTTAAATCCGGTAAAGCAATTTGAAGAACAACAAAAAAGCAACATGCTTGGGCATTCTGTCACTCACATGGCAGACGATGCATGAGCCATAGGTTTTGTTAAGAGGTGTTTGAGCTGGAAGCTTTGACAAGGTCAAGGAGTTCAGGGCACGTTGGCACATAAAACGTGCGCACAGGAATTATTGATGATAAAAAAAAGTTTACGGGTACATCAAAAAGCATATTTGTGAACTGGGTGTGCTGCCAAAAAAAAGAAAAGGAACTTGCAGTAATTTATATATATATATATATATATATATATATATATATATATATATATATATATATATATATATATAAATTACTGCAAGTTCCTTTTCTTTTATATATATATATATATATATATATATATATATATATATATATATATATATATATATATATAAATTACTGCAAGTTCCTTTTCTTTTATATATATACGTATATGTATATTTATATATTTATATTTTATATATTTATATATATTATATATATTATTATATATATATATTATATATTTATTTATATATATTATAAATATTATATATTATTTATATATATTATTTATATATATTATTTATATATTTTTATATATATATTTTTGTGTATATATATATATACACACACACACACACACACACACAGTAGGCATTTTCACCTGTTGCTTCGCTGAATGTTTTAATCAAAAGACTTCATGTTGTACTTCACAAACATTCTGTTCTATTCACTCTCTAATTTGACCGAGGTCATCTTCCATCTGCTCGAAAGTCAGCTTACATCGCCTTCGCAAGACCTCTTCTTCTTCTTCTTTTTAACTGCCACAACCATTCCCACATTCTTGCGGGGTTGGCCAGGGAGAAGTTTGGCTCATGTCTTTCATGAACTGGCTGGCCAAGCCTGACGTTCGACTAAGGTTAGGGCAATAATTTATAATTTTGCCAGGGTGTGGCCAATAGCTTGCCTACTCTTCGTGAAGGACTCCTTAGGAACTTTAATGTCCACCAGCTAATCCCAGCATACGGGACGTCTACTTTAATGATGACATGCAACCTGCCCGTGAAAGCCCAAAATGACAGTTTATAGCTGGGTGGCGATTCAAACCCAGGTTAGACAGCTTAGAGCTTAGAGGTGAGTGTGCGTGCCTTATCATCGTTGCAGCTTAGAGGCCATCCTGTCACCCATCTTCATCAACCATCGTTGCAGCTTTTATATGATGATCGAAAAAAAACGAAGACGTTGTTGAATGTATGTTTGAGAGATGGGTCAATTCCAGAGGGTGTCGATATGGAAGGGGAAGGGGGATGTTCTTGATCTGGGGAAGTACATGGACATTACACTCCTTCGCCATGTCATGAAGGAGCTGGAGAGGGTTTTGGATGGGAGAATAAGGGAAAGTTTGGGGAAGGAGATCAGTGAAGAGCAGCAGTGATTTAGAAAGGGTAAGGGAATGACAGATGGGATGTTCGCGCTGAGACAGCTGGTGGAGAAGAGGTTTGAGGTGCAAGGTGAAATGGCATGGGGATTTGTGGATCTGGAGAAGGCCTACAACACTGTCCCAAGAGAGATGGTGTGATGGCGACACTGAGATGGATGGGAGTGACAAAATCAGAAGTTAGGTTGGTGGAAGGGATGTACAAGGGAACGAAGGGAAGAGTTTTGGTTGGTCCTGGGATATTGGAGGATTTCAATATAAACATCGGTTTGTGGCAGGGAAGCGCTCTTAGCCCACTCCTGTTTATCATGGTGATGGAGCTGGTAAGAAGGAAGGTATGCAAGAAGCATGCAAGGTATTCTGGGAATGATATTGTATGTGGACGATTTGGTTGTTGTGGTAGAGAGGGGGCAGGAGATGCAGGAAGTACTGGGGGAGTAGAAGGAGGCATTTGAGAAACATGGGCTGAAAATGATCACGGAGAAGACGGAGGTGATGTGGGTTGGGCAGCAGAGAAAATAAATGAATATCAGGTTAGAGGGGATGGAGATCAGACAAGGAAATAGGCTTGAGTATCTGGGTGAAACAGTGACTGGGGATGGTAAGTCAGAGGCAGAAGTGCGGAGGAAGATTCAGGTGGATAGGAATGATTTCAGGTGGGTGTGAATGTGTGGAGGAGGCTGCAGGGTGTAATCGCAGACAAAGATTTCAAGGATATTGAAAGGGACGGTTCTGATGTCGTGTGTATCGCCAGTCTACCTTTACAGTCTGGAGACGGTGGCACTGACAAGAGACAACAACAGAGGCTGCAGGTTTGCGAGAACAACTGGGTTAGGAGTGAAGAGGGTGGCTAGGAGGAGGATGGTTGAACTGAGAGAGGAGATTGGTGTGCAAATGAGCTTGATGGGGAGATTGGTAAAAAAAAATTCCAGCTGAGATAGGCTGGACATTTAGTCCGCACGGGGGAATAAAGATAGGCAAAGAGAGTGGATAAGTTGAGGGAACAAGGTAGGAGTAAAAGAGGTAGACCGTGTTTGAGATGGGAGGATTGTGTGAAGATGGATGCAAGTAAAGTGGGGGTGGTTGGAGGGTGGAGAGAGTTGGCTGAGGACAGAGGGGAGTGGAGGAGCATCGTGATCAAGATAGGGCAGGAGTTTGGTGCCGTTGGACCTCACCCCTTATAAAGGGAAGAGGAGGAGGACAACCAAATACTCTCGGCACTCACTGATGAATGAAGCACTGAAAGTTTGATAAAGATCCATTCAACCATCTTTGAGAAAAATCACACACACACACACACACACACACACACACACACACACACACACACACACACACACACACACACACACACACACACGCTCTCTTATAGTAATGACAATCATATACAAATTCACTTTTATTGTTAAGATTTCCTCTTTACAATAGTGAGACTCATGGAAGAGCAAGGAAGAATTAACAGTGGGACACACATCAAGGGAATGACCAAGGAGTGGAGGGATGAGGGGAGGGGACACTGAGACTAGCAAATAAAATGGTTGAGTTAGGATAGTTTAATCGGGTAATAAAGATTATGCATCAGATTTGGAGATGACAAAATGGTGCACTTCTTTCTTGAAGTCCTGGAGGGAATAATGAAACAACATCCTTTGAAAGGCAGTTCCATGGGCCGGAGAAGCGAGGAATAAAAGAGTTTAGGTGTGCAGTCAGTCTGGATTTTGGAAGTCTAACCAGGAGGGGAATTCTGGAAGGATGCGTGCATCCGGGAGATGCTGAGGAGGGTCAGAATACTGAGAGTATAGGGAGCAATGTTGGAGAATATACGTTTAAGAAACAGAGAGACCAGTGACTTATCTGCTACGTAAAAGCAACAGACCTTGTGCTTCAGCCTCATCACAGGAGATTCAAATAATTTTGATTCCACTGAATCCAGGATAGCAGAAGGTGAAGCTGCAGTGCCAACCCATAGCACAGATCAGCACTCTCCAAGAAAGGACATGGCTGATAGTGAGTTGTAGAAGTTCAAGAGACGGAACCTCTTTTGGTGGATGACTATGGAAATAGATAGGTGGTAGGTGGGTTAGTTTGACTACTATTCCGGAGCGAGAGGAATTTCTATCGACTTGAAAAAAATCCTTATGGCTAAAAGCATTCCTTCTTTACTTGCATTATTTATTATTTTGTGTCATTTCCTTTACCCTTCTCTTCTGTCCTTAGGTTTTCAATTACGAGTCAAATTATCCGTGTTCAAGCCTGTTTTCCAACCATGAATTACCCCCTTTATATATATATATATATATATATATATATATATATATATTTTTTTTTTTTTTTTTTGTATGTATACATATAGAGTGCATTCAGAAAGTATTCAGACCCCTTCACATATTTCACATTTTGTTATGTTGCAGCCTTATGTTAAAATGGTCTAAATTCATTTTTTTCCTCATCAATCTACACTCAATACCCCATAATGACAAAGAGAAAACAGGATTTTAGAAAGTTTTGCAAATTTATTAAAAAGAAAAAACTGAAATATCACATTGACATAAGTATTCATACCCTTTGCTATGACACTTGAAATTTAGCTCAGGTGCCTCCCATTTCTCTTGATCATCTTTGAGATGTTTCCACATCTTGATTGGAGTCCACCTGTGGTAAATTCAAATGATTGGACATGATTTGGAAAGGCACACACCTGTCTATATAAGGTCTCACAGCTGGCAATGCGTATCCGAGCAAAAACCAAGCCATGAGGCCGAAGGAACTGCCTGCATAGCTCAGAGACAGGATTGTGCCAAGGCACAGATCTGGGGAAGCCTACAAAAAATATTTCTGCTGCATTGAAGGTTCGCAAGAGCACAGTGGCCTCCATAATTCTTAAATGGAAGAAGTTTGGAACAACCAGGACTCTTCATAGAGCTGGCCGCCCGGCCAAACTGAGCAATGGGGGAGATTGTCTTGGTAAGAGACGTGACGAAGAACCCGATGGTCACTCTGGCTGAGCTCCAGAGATCCTGTGTGGAGATGGGAGAAATTTCCACAAGGATAACCATCACTGCAACACTCCACCGATCTGGGCTTTATGGCAGAGTGGCCAAACAGTTCAATCTCGGTTTCATCAGACCACAGAATCTTGCTTCTCAGTCTGAGAGTCCTTTAGGTGCTTTTTAAGCAAACTCCAAGCGGGCTTTCACGTAGGTCTTTCACTGAGAAGAGGCTCCCACTCTTTCCTCAAGAGTTTCAATCAGGTGGTGTGGCACCATCTCGTGTCATTCGCCTTCCCGACCCACAATCTTGTCTACTCCCACAGACCGTACCTCACCCTACCCATTTACCTGCAGGTTACTGTGCTTCTTCCACCTCTCTCTCTCTCTCTCTCTCTCTCTCCCTCTCTCCCCCCCTCTCCCTCCTGTTTGTTCACCCCTTACTCATTTGTTCAACTGTGACCCCGCATGGGCCCACTGTCAGTTCCTTGACTTGTCAGTTCGTTGTTCCCTCTGGCATCACTCTTTCATGAACTTCTATATTGTAAAAAAAATTATTTTGCAGTCTGGGCCTACACTCAATTTTTCTCTGCTGATAACAACATTTGCATGTGCATATTGGTGTGAAAAGGAGATTTTCTGTTTGTTGAAAGTCATTAAGACATCACCCAGATGTGATTCACAAACCACCAGGACCATTTAATATTGTCCTGTGGATGGCTCTATTAAGAAAGAGCACCCACGGATGGCTAATCGAGCTTACTTTGAGGTGTTATCCGATTGATGACTAATGATCTTCACCCTGCAAATCAATTCAACCCAAGACGGATGTAAAATGTACAAAAGGAATATTTATTAAATGGAACCCGATAACAAAGAACGTGACGATAAATACTACAACCTACGTTGGGATCCCACACACCTCACTTCAACAACGGACAAAGGAAGAATTAAATTAAAGGAAACGTTGTGTTCTGTGGTGCAGCTTAGCTCTGTCTGCAGTGTGTCCGGGATCGTCAGGGATGGTCAGGCTCTGAGCGCGTCACCCGAAACGGCTCCGGTTCGTGGGAAGAGAGGCCTCGATGCGCCCCTGTTCACCAGGCCTTGATAAAACCTCTCGCACCAAGCGAGCGAGCAGGCATGCAACCCGCTTCATCAGCCGTGCAAACTCCTCCCGGATTTGGCACGGTCTGCAATGCACTCAATGTTCGGGTCAGAAAGGAGAGAGTTGAGGGTGAAGGAAGGTGTGAGGGCAAGAACCAGCGATGTCCAGGCACCAACGTCTACCTCAACGAGCAGGGACAAGAGAGAGAAAATGTCGGTCTCTTCTGCATTTTGTCAATCCCTCTTGACGTCATCTCTCTCTCTCTCTCTCTCTCTCTCTCTCTGCCAATTTCTGCCGGCCAACATTACAGGCTCAACCCTCCACCAATGGCCGGGTCATCTCTCTCTCATGCCATTCGTTCGATGGCCAATCAGTCTGCCGCTTCCATTTCTCTTGCTTCACCAATCGGCGGCCTGCTTCTTACTCGCCTCTCCCCCCCCATTCAATTACGAGTCCTTCTGGGCGTGACTGTTGCCTGCCTGAGCAATGTTCCATCACCATGGTGTGCAATGCGCAGCCGCTTCCTGTGACTGTTCTTCCTGTCAGTTCCATTGTTATTGTGGCAGAGGGGGGGGATTAATTAATGTGTGCACTAATGAGAATGGATTCCTAATCTACGTGTCTACGTGCATTGCCATACGGGACAAATGGATGATCACAGAGGGAACGACACACCGGGGAATTAGCTTAATCCCTACAACTACTTAACATGCCCCGCCCCTCGTGGCGGGGACAGGGACACATATCTAACTTATCCAACATCCGGGCTACAAAACTTATTACATCGATATTCCCTAGCGCGACAGTCAAAGCACCTACCTATGCAGATCTACCTGGATCTATACCTTACCTTACCCCCACCGACATAACAATATCATTTTGCCCCCACTTTGCCCATAGGGCTTTGCCCTATCCTGTTCTGCTTTCCAATAAGCCTTGCAATCTGCAATTATGACTTAAGTATGCCTAACTTGTGAATATTTCTGATTAAGAGGGTAAAAATATATTTAATGAATTTTCTCAGGGCAAGACAACTAGACACACGCACACACACACTTTGAGAGATTGGCTTATTTGGCTATGTTGTTTGATCATTTTTTATTTTATGGCTTTTAATAGCTTTGCGGTGGTGTCTCATCTGCTGGCATTAAATATTGGGTATTGGGAGTTAAAGATCCCACAGTGTCCTTCGCGAAGAGTAGGTGAGATATTCCAATACATCAGCAACAATATCCTATGCCCCCGGCAAATGATGCAAACCAGTAAACACATGCCGCACATGAAAGGAATGACTAGCTTTGTGACTTTTTTCTTTCGTACCCAATCTAGTCATATCATGAATTTGTAGTAAAAAAGCAAGTCGGTTGTCAAGCTTCTCAAAAAAAAAAAAAAAACCTATTCCTTTGCTAAAAGTGATTAAATGCTGTTAATATGATGGCTTTGAAAAAGTTTACAATTCGGTGACAAATGTGCTGACCAGCATTATGATACCTCATCATGGCCTTATATCGCTGTTTCCAGGAGCAGTCGGTGAATTATACATTGCTATCAATTATCTATTTTGATGAAGGATCTCACAAAGATGGCTCTCACAGTGGATGCTCTCACAGGCAATTAAATAAAAAATATTGTCACTGAATGCTTTTGTCAAACCTTGTCTCTAAAATGTTGAAACATGTCAACAAGGAAAAGCTCACACAAGTAAATGTGATTTATCCGCTCATATCTACAGCTTTTAGACTGAAAGTAATAACAGCAGCTGCAAGAAGGGATTGCAAACAGATAAAAGGGCCTCCTACATCACGCAAATAAGAGAACCCCCGGGGATAAATCGTTATTCCTTACAAACTTACTCAGGAAACATCCTGGCAATATTGTACTAAAACTGTTATATTGCTAGTAGATCTCTTCTATGTTATATACAAACCAGAACTGCACACTATATGATGCCAGATTAAATTATTGTATATCCTATGGTTTAATTGTATACATTAGCTCAAAAATAGATTTAGAGAATGGTGGGGGCGATATTTGAAAATGATGAATCTTCATTATACCAAACAGTGTGTGTGTGTGTGTGTGTGTGTGTGTGTGTGTGTGTGTGTGTGTGTGTGTGTGTGTGTGTGTGTGTGTGTGTGTGTGTGTGTGTGTGTGTGTGTGTGTGTGTGTGTGTGTGTGTGTGTGTGTGTCCACCGATGCAGTTTGTGGTTGTTTGAAATCCTGTGTTTTTCAATAATAAAGATTTGCTCTTGTGTCGTGATCGTGTCGATCAATGCATTCTCAGCTACATTCTCCGTATTCGATGGGAAGAAGCCGTTACCAATCCAGTTGTTTTCTCATTGGTGAATAGTGGCGGCCTAGAGTCCTTGGGAATAAAACCCCAGCTGCGAGGAGGCTGGAGCTCTGACGATTGCCGAGCCTCTGAGAGTATCCTTGTTTCGAAGGGAGAACCCATACAAGCAGGACTCCATGTGAGGCAGTCCCAACGAAGGACCTTCACCAATCTTTCTCTCTTTGATCTGCTTCCTCTCTCTGATGATGGCCTCTCAGCATAACAAGTCAATTTCTCCTTCTCTTCCCCTCCCTTTTTGCAGAATGCTAAAGCAATGACTTCACAATAAGTGACGAAACTGGTCTGGCAGCTGATGGAGGCATGTAGTGTAGTGGTTCTCATATATGTATTACTTGTGAATGTCTGCAACTGTGGAACAACCCGGGTAGGGTTTGAAACAGCAAAGGGCGTACCTTGTGTAGCTTTTTGTCCCCCGTCGCACCGCGGAGCGAAAGGGGGACTATGGTTTTACCCTCCGTCCGTGTGTGTGTCCGTGCGTGCTTCCGTCCGTCCGTGCGTGCGTACTCTTGTGAGCGGAATATCTTGAAAAATAAATGAACTACTAACTTCTAATCTGGTGTGTGGGTGTATCTAGGCATAAGGAAGAACGCTATTGAAAATTGGGTCGCCACGTCAAAATCCAAGATGACCGCCACCATATATGTCTGAACCTTGTGAGCGGAATATCTTGAAAAATAAACGAACTACTAACTTCTAATCTGGTGTGTGGGTGTGTCTCCAACCCACTCGCAAATATTATCGACTCTTCCATGTTTTCTGCGTCTTCCACTTTGTCAACTCGCATCATTTCACCGACGGAGGACCTAGGCGTAACGGTTGTCTTAGTTGCTTTATGCAGCCTTCTTTGGCTAGAACGGTAGAGTGTAAGCCTACTTAGGTTCCTCTACAGCTGCAGACATTCACAAGTAGCACATACATTAGAATCTCAACGCTGCGCACTCACATCAGCTGTCTGAACAGTTTTGCCACTTATTGACGAGTCATTAGTGGCAGCGTAGATAGAAACATGCACCATTGTGGCTCCCAAACATGTACCATGTGCAATGCCAATAGCAGACATTGCATATAAAATATCAAGACTACATCAGTCTCTCACCCATAATTAGAGGGAACAACCAATCAGCTCTCACCAAATCAATTATCCACCAGGTGGATAGGGAGTCTCGGTGGTGCATGTTTTTGACTACACTGTAACTGACAAGTCACCTATAAGTGATGAAAATGATTCGGTGGCTGATATGGGGGTGTAGTGTTGGTGTTCTCATTAATGTGTTACTTGCAAGAGAGCAACTACCAGGATATTCTCCTGGTTTGAGCACAGGTTTGAGCACTGTGTATGGTGCAATGAGGTCGGGAATATAGGCAGGCACTAATTTATGTTTGGCTTTCAAGGTTACCAGCAAAATATTCAAAGCACACATTGATGGACGTGGATCCAGTGAAGTGATTTGATGGCTGGGATGATGGAGCCTCATACACGATGAGCCTGGCTGTCATATTCTGAGTTGTAAAGGCTTGTGGGAAGATCCAGGCAAATCAAAATGGGACCTTGCGAGAGCATAAACCAGGGTTTTAAATGGTCCTTTGATGAGACATTACAGCACTTTCTGTAACCTTATCTGCTTTTCACCCATAGCTATGAAAATTATGTGGAGCGCAAGACTTTTCTTTGCCGTTTACTTCTCTTGGACATCACAATTGTTATCTAATTATTTACAAGAGCGAGACATCTCCACCACCAAAGGTGAACAGATGTATGTTTTCTCCCCTGTCTGGCTGTCTGTCTGTGTGTTTGTTCATGAGCAGGATATCTCAAAAAGTTATGGACGGATTCGGACGAAATTTGGTGCATCAATTTTTGTGAGGATCAGGATTCACATACGATAATTTTAAGTGATTTTTCACCATTGAGAGATGGGGCCAAAAACAATATATAGCACGATATCTCAAATAGTTGTGGATGAGATTTGACAAAACTAGGCGGATGAGTTGGGTTGGTGACAAGAAAAAGCTGATTCGATTTTGGTTCAGGTCCGGGTCCAGATCCGGCAGATGAAAAATATAAACTGTTCAGCCTGGTGGAGGTATGTTATCTACCGCATGGTGTTCTAGTTTAATTATGCTTTATTTTCCCACACCGCATGGTAACCGCATGGTTTGAGTACCAGTTCACTGGTAATTCCCTGCTTGTCGTTAAAGGCGGCAAAAAGGGTTGGCGTCAGGAAGGGCATCCGGCCGTAAAACATTGCTTCAAAAAGGGGACCGAAAAACAACAACAACCACAGTTCCCGAAAAAGGCCAACCCCCGCTTGCGGGGAAAAATGGCCTCTAAAGGTGGTTTTTTTTTGTTTTTTTTCCCCCTGAAACATGTTGCTCAACATTTCCTTTTTTGGATTTTTTAACTAACCTGAAAATTATTTTGCATTGGATTTATGTTAATCTTTACCTTCTCTCGTGCCCACCTCAGTTTAGGTTGTCTCAAGTTATCTTTCATATGGTTTGAAGGTTTTCCGCTTGTCGTCAATAACCTTCTCACATTGTCACTTGGTTGTCCTTGTGTCGGTCACCTTCTGGCAATTCCGCTACCTTCATTGTTTACGCTTGAACTCTAATCGCTGCCTCTTCAGCTGAATTCCTTTACTCTGTATACTCTGATTATCTTCTTATCGTATCTACCTATATATGCCACCGTAACACAACTGGGTTCACATTTTGGAATTCCTTCTCATTTCCTTATATCCTCTTCAGACATTATGCATTCGGCTATGCATTACACCTGTCGGTGTTTCAAAAATGCAAGATCAATCATGTGGGACTGTATCTTTCACATCTTGTACAACACAGTAACCATATGAGGAAATTGCACCTTGCCCTCCTGGAGATACAATACTGAATAATCACTGGATGTCAGTTATCATATCGTGTGTAGTTGGTGGCACATCTTGTTTTCACCATATTCCGAGCCACAGGTGGTCCAGTTCTGCGAGGAGGAGCACTCTGTAGCGTTTCTTTTAAAAAAAAAAATTTCAATGGACTATACTGGTCCTGCGATAACACAACTGAGGGTAATGAGAATGTAATTATACATTGAATGAGATGAAATACAGATGGTCATGAGAGATTGCAAAGAGGGGAGATTCGATCAATCAGACAGGGATTGTGTTTTCGATTTTATTCCTCATCCCTGCTGTTGTTTTATCCCTCATCTCTCATCCCTGCTGTTGTTTTATCCCTCATCCCTGCTGTTGTTTTATCCCTCATCCCTGCTGTTGTTTTATCCCTCATCCCTGCTGTTGTTTTATCCCTCATCCCTGCTGTTGTTTTATCCCTCATCCATGCTGTTGTTTTATCCCTCATCCCTGCTGTTGTTTTATCCCTCATCCCTGCTGTTGTTTTATCCCTCATCCCTCACTTTATACTGTTCCTTTTGATCTGCTCTATGTTCTCGAAATTGTATGCAAAAAAAGAAAAGAATGAATCTTGACAACCTAAACGAAAAAAGGAGGACTTGGTATGATGTTCGCAGTGAAGTGTTGATGAATTACCTGACCAGCGGTGTTGGCAAGCCAGCTTTGAGAAGCAATCATCTCCGAGAAGAGTAATAATTGTAATATGTTCATGCCAAGAAGTTTGCATGTTTGAGGTTGTTATTTTTACAGAGGCTGACCTCAAAATGTAGAAGTATATTTTGCCAGATGTTAATTGCGGTGCAAAGCAGGTATAAACATAATCATACTCATCTCGGTAGAACTTCATATTTCAATTGAAACCACCTATTGGTCTTCTTTAAGTGAGCTTATTTTTTGGTTGGAGAACTTTCTTTCTCATGTAGGCCTTGTTTGTAAACAAGAAACGAGATTGGTTGAACCAAGGATTTAGGACACTATCTTCTGGAGTTGAGCATGAGAAGGTTCATTTGAATTGGGCAGCATTTTGTTTACACAAAGTCCTGGAATCTTCAATTTCCAAGCGCCTTGTTACTTCGCCTTTGTCCTTGATGTGAAAGATTAAATAAATAAATAAAATGTTTACGAGGAAGGTTCAAATTTGACTTTTGTTGTTGTTGGTGCGGCTGTGCTGCTGATGCAGTACCTTTTCACATACAAGCAGGAATTTGTAATTTGTTCAGGGTGCCGCTGATAACTTGCCTCCTTTTCGTGAAACACGCAATGGGATCTTCAATGTCCACAAAAGTGTTGACAGACGGATCTTTTGGCTCAAAGTCCTTCCGATGGATGGCACACGCACATTGGTGCATTTCCCTGCATGCAAAACACAAGGATGACACAAAGTTTATAGCTGGGCCGGGATTCAAACGCATTCTATGCGGCTCAGGTGCGAGTGCCCATACCTGTATGTGCCTACCCAGGTCTTTTCAGCAGCGTTGTGTGTAGATTAATTTAAAAAAAGAAAACAACCTGAATGGTGTGCGTAATCAGTACCCATGATAAACCATGTGTTTCCTGTTCAATTGCATGTGCTGAAAATCAAAATGGCGGAAAGTAAGATAAGCAGCTGAAATAGCAAATGATAATATAATTTCTGTTCAAAGGAAGCAACAAGCCTGTTAAAATCGTTGCCTTCCCTGATTTTATCAAACCTTGGTTACAAAGGACAGTCCCGGTAGAATTTGAACCACTTTCATATCGTCTCATACATCGTTGCATCATAGGCACAAAAATCTTACGATTCATTCGAGTTTCCATGAATCGCAGAACACTTGCACTATTCTCTTTGTTACTTCTGCCACCGGAGGTGGATGGAGGTTCTGTTTTCACACCTACTCAGTTTGTCAGTTTGTTTGTGTGTTTATCGGTGGCGTATATCTCAACAGGATATCCCAAACAGTTGTGGACGGATTTGGACGAAATTTGGTGGAGAGGTCGGGTGTGTGACGAGGACGAAATAACTAGATTTTAGTGAAGATCCGGATCCTGATGCGAGAATTTTCAAAGCGATTCTTCATCATTGAGAGATCGGGCTGAACACGATATATAGCAGGATACCTTGTGGACGGATTTTGGAATAAACTTGGTAGATTGGTTGGGTGTCTGATTAGGATTATTTTAAACGATTTTGGTGAAGACTCCAATACGGATCCACATACAACATTTTTTTATTTCTTTCAAAAGTGATTCTTTACCATTGACAGATGGGGCCAAACATGATATACAGCATTATATTAAAAAAATGTTGTGGGCGAGTTATGACAAAACTAGCTTGATGAATTGGTTAGGTGACGAGAACAAGCCGATTCGATTTTGGTTCAGTTCCGGATCCAGATCCGGTCTATCATTGGATACAAAAGGTGAACTGTTCAGCCTTGCGGAGGTGTGCTTTCCTGATAGGTGTTGTATTTAAGAAGAATTAAAGACCATCGTTCTAGTTAAAAAAACAAAACGATGAAAATAGTTCAGAGTTAATGGCTTTGTTTGAGAACCTAAACAGCCATTCAATGAACGCTTATGTTCCATTTTCTTCTCCATGCCGAAAACAATTGCTACCAATCGTTTCGCTGAGCTCTGTTATCCTCATGGAATTTGATTTCAAAGAAGTTCTCTCCCAATGCACTTGAAGCAAAGGGCAGCTTCCCAGAGTGCAAGGGCTGCCTGTGTGCATGCGCTGTCACTCACACAATAGGTCATTTTGCTCTTTCTCCATATATGATTCTTAAAGTTTTGCTTTCATGTCTGCTTGTGAAGCAACATAATTTGGCAACTAAGGCTTCCATTTATTTATTTATTTTTAATTTGGTGAGTGAGATTTTGAGTGGTATTGTCTTTTCATCGGCAGCATTTTAGTGCCCATGCTAGGTCCGATCCTTTTAGATATTCATTGTCAACACAACAGTGCATTTGCATCATGTGTAGGTGAGAGCAGATAAAGCATGATTACTCCCTCCTGAGTTTTCACCACCTAGCCCGTAGGGTAATGTCGTCTAGAACAGCGTGTGTCTCTCCGTACGTCCACACAAGCATACACCAATCAGAGCTGAGGATCTGGTCACATGACAGGGGGGCAGCATTTAGTAACCATTACAGTTGCATATTTTACTAAAAGGAAATCTAATAACCTTCTGTGGAACGTTTTGGGGTCCCAGTGGGTGTCGTAAGGTAGCTTCCTGGTTTCAGAAATTCCTTAATACAATTATGATTTTGAAATGTGATCGACACGGACCTTGCTCCCGAATCCGGAAGTGAACAGATGACGACGATTCGCTGGTTTGATAATATCTCAATACAATCATGATTTAACATTATATATTGATATATTAATACTCCAGTATTAATTTGTGGTTGGAATGATGAATGATGATTTTTGGAATGAAAATATAGAGATATTGAGTTTAAAGCAGAATGAGGAAATGACGTAAGGGTTTCCATCCATGACATTCGTGGATTCCCCATTTGTAGTTTCTCCATTGACTGGATATCGCAACATTCAGACTGGGTACGTTTTTTCCCCAAGTCCTTCACGAACCTGCTGTCAATGCCTGACATTCGACTGAAGGTGGAACAGGAATGTGGAATTTATTGGTTCATGGTTTCGCATTTGTCATTTTTTAAAACCAAGTTATTCACGAACCGGCTTTCCATACTTGACATCCAAAAAAATGTAATTCAGTCCGACCCCGCTATTCGCGGTTCCGCTATTCGTGGAATCCGCGTATTTGCGGTTGATAAAATGCGACATGTTTCTCTATTCGCGGAAAAATGTCCCCCAATTTCACGGGTTTTTTTTCGCGGCTGTGTTCCGTGAAATCACGGTTTTCTTTACCATATTTGCGGCCATGTTCTGCGAATTCGCGGTTTTTCAAGGGAGCAAAAAATAATAATTCATGAGCCGCTAGCTTGACACATTTATAAAACCAATCTTTTACCAGCCATGCAAAAAGCAGGTGGATGTATGCAAAAAACATATTATACAAGCTGTGAGCATGACCTGCTTATACAGTACAGTACATTACTGTACATCCACTGCTGTGTTCTTTGCGTTTTCATGGCTTTCACAGGCGCAAATTTCACAGGCGCAACTACAAGCGAGCTTCGCAGGGTATCTCACCTGATGTGTAAACAAGTCAATTCCGCGAATTATACAATTAAAACGCTTCATTAAATCGATTACTATTTGCAATTTACGGTAAAGCATCATCAGAGATGTTACACAATGAAAACGCTTCGGGGGATGTTCCACCAGCACCTAGAACATGTCATCCTCCGTGAATTATAGAATGCAGATGCTTCATTAAATCTATTATTGAAATTACCAGATATGCTCAATACGGCATCATCCGATAACATCCCCCACAAACAATGGGCTCCCGCAGATACCCACAATGCTCGCAATCGTACATATAAATACAGATTGTGTCCTCCATCTCCATCATTGTTCTCGTCCTGTTGCTTCGACCTGTGTTTTTGATTCTTGCTCTTGTTACGGGGTCCTCCCCTTACCTCTGGTCTCGGTAGACCTCCGAACCCCGAGAGGGTCCCCGGCAGAAAGATGTGTTATCCTTGGTTGAAATCAGGCAAATAATGAAACCCTCAATGGAATGGAACCAGCAAATGAAACAGTCAAATCAATAATGCAACCACACCAGGTTATGAACAAACAATAATATATTAGAAATCACACAAAAAGAGCCATACAACAATGGGGGCAATATCAAGCCCCTTAACCCCAAACTCACGGCACCTCCCCAATGTCTCTGCACCCCTCCAAGGTGAAGTCCCAATGTCTCTGTGCGCTTCCGCGATCGGGGAGTCAAGGCCCGATCAAAGTCAATTGAGACGCAGACGATCGAGGCGACCCCGAGGTCACGTTGTTCAGCACCCAGCAATACAGGTGGAAAGGAACCTCACAAAGACGCGCTCCGACGTACAACTTTTGCGGTTCAATCCGCGAGCCTCCGTATAATTCTCAAGTGCCCTTTCTTGCACAGCCGTCCCCGGCAAACCACCGGGGAATAATGCCCAGCCGACACGACCAAAACCGGTTCACTGCAGGTTGCTCACGTGGCGAAGATGGCGGACGGTTTCACTCGACCCCGGGCTTTGCGGCCAGGATCCTCCGGAACCTCAATGAGGATACCTGACGACACAGGCTCCACGCACTCCGGCGATCTCTCTTATCGCCCGAACTTCCCTTCAAGGACGCAAAGTTCACTCGCACTGTACGTCGATCGCTCGGTCCGGAGCTTCAACAACCACGTCTCTTTCACGATCCCCTACCGCCTCTTCTTCCTCGCTCCACCTCTTCCGGTCACGATCCGGATTTCCAGCCACATTTTACCAGGAGCGCTTTTAAATCTTTTAACTATAATAACCCTTTCCCTTCAACCACAATCACCAGAATACTTTGAACCAACAACAATAATCATAACAACAATCATTAGGGCCGAATCCATAACACTTCCCCCCCTCAAGAAAGAAAGTTTGAACACAGCGAAAACTTTCTTTGCATGCCCTCTTTAAACAAGCAAGAGTAAATTCACAACCCAAATCAGCAATCCCCGTGGGCAACAATAGTCAACCTTCCCCAAAAACAAAGCAACAAAATTTTACACAACCCCCAGAGCTTTCCAAAGTTAATTCCCTCTGGACCAAGCGTCAACAACGACATTGTCCCTGCCCCTCTGATTTTTACTTCTAGTTTCTCTTGAATGAAGGTTAAGGGGTTGTGATCAAAAACCCAAAGGCCAGCAAACTATAGCACTTTCCCCAGAGGCCGAGCTGAAAGCCAGGTTCCATGGTGGTTGGGTGGTGAGGCCTGGAAGTATTCACTACATGGACGCCTTTAGGAACGTAGAGTTCACGGTTAGTCCGAGGAGGAAGGTTCACTACATGGACGCCTTTAGGAACGTGGCGTTCATGGTTAGTCCATGTAGGAATCTTGGCTCGGCGGCTCCGCAGCATTCAGTGCTTCAACTTTTCCGGACTCCCAATCCTGCCATATTGACAGAACAGGGCGCTGTCCTGCCACATTGACAGAGCAGGGCACCATCCTGCCATATTGCCAGAACAGGTAGCCATCCTGGCCAGAACAGGATTCCTCCAAATTTCTTTATTTAATGTTATAAACAGCATTAACGACTGTTTAAAAAGCTAATCATATGTGTTTGTGCTTTATAATATTTTACAAGCACAGCTCTGCTGCTTAGACTTCTGGTCTTGTTTGGGTAAGAAAGAAAATCTCTTCTTTGCAGTGCTGCTTCGTGCAATTATTTGAGAGCAAATTATATAGCCAGATAGACACCGAGAGTTATTTGGCCCATCATTCTTGTGTCACCCATGCCCCTTCAACATGATGTATTATTTTACAGATCTTGTAATTTTTCTTACAGACAACATTTGCATCCTATATGCTTAAATGCATGATTTAGTTATCCATTTGTCACCCAAATTGTTAACATGCTCTCTGTGGCCACCATACTGCCAGTCTCCTGTTCCACTTTTTTATTCAATCCAAATGTTTAGTGATCATGTATTAGCCATTCTGAATGACTCCACATTCATTAACGCCACAATCAAAGATCTCACCATGCCAAAACTGTTGTTGTAATCGGAGGAATCAAAATTGAGGACCGGGGATCAAAATTTGAGGCCCGCACAGCACAGCTAAGTGAAACTCCCAAGGATCCATCTCGCTGCTCTGAAGCAGCTTTTAAAATTTATTTTATCATTGAGCGGTTCCTTTTTTCTGGCAGGGAATTCGCTGTCACAAAAATTAAAGGCAGGGACCCAAGATAAATAAAACCGCATCAGTAGGCCATGAATCCATTACATGCATCCTAATCATATTGTCATAAAGCTGAAGCATCATACATTTATCTTTTACAATAATCACAGCTCTCATAAGTAACACATATTCTATCTGTATTCTGATGGGCCTTTTATTTAAGGTGAAGACAGCTACTCATTACCACTGAAATACAGTAGTTTAACCCCATAATATTGTCTTCACGTCATTTTTATTGTTTATTAGCTGTGATCATGGTTTGGGATGGGTAGAAAAAACGATCGAAGAATTAGAATGAGTCTTGAGAGTTATGGCTCTAATGATTATAAAATTAGTATTCGCAATAAAATAGACACTTTTGTTACAAATTGATGATAGTATGTTGGTTAGCAGATACATCTGGCAAGCATGGGAAGTGTTGCCAAAGGAGCATGCCAGATATGTTATCGTGCTGCCTATAGTGTCTTGTCAGTTTGATTTAACTTTTGTGTGTTTTATTGTCTATCTGAGCTAAATTATATTACAACATATGTGCCATATTACCAGAAAACTGCTCCATCCTGCCATATTTCCATAACAGAGCACCATCCAGCTATATTGTCAGAACAGGGTGCCATATTGCCAGAACAGAGCGCCATCCTGCCATATTGCCAGAACAGGGCACCATCCTGCCATATTGCCAGAACAGGGTGCCATATTGACAGAACAGGGCGCTATCCTGCCATAGTGACAGAACAGGGCACCATCCTGCCATATTGCCAGAACAGGGTGCCATCCTGCCATATTGCCAGAACAGTGTGCCATCCTGCCATATTGCCAGAGCAGGGTGTCATCCTGCCATATTGCCAGAACAGGGTGCCATCCTGCCATATTGCCAGAACAGGGTGCCATATTGCCAGAACAGGGTGCCATATTGCCAGAACAGGGTGCCATATTGCCAGAACAGGGTGCCATATTGACAGAACAGGGCGCTATCCTGCCATATTGACAGAACAGGGCACCATCCTGCCATATTGCCAAAACAGGGTGCCATCCTGCCATATTGCCAGAACAGGGTGCCATATTGCCAGAACAGTGTGCCATCCTGCCATATTGCCAGAACATGGCACCATCCTGGCATATTGCCACAACAGGGCGCCATATTGCCAGAACGGTGCCGTCCTGCCATATTGACAGAACAGGGCGCTATCCTGCCATATTGCCAGAACAGGGCACCATCTTGCCATATTGCCAGAACAGGGTGCCATCCTGCCATATTGCCAGAACAGGGTGCCATATTGCCAGAACAGTGTGCCATCCTGCCATATTACCAGAACAGGGTGTCATCCTGCCATGTTGACAGAACAGGGCACCATCCTGGCATATGCCAGAACAGGGCGCCATCCTGCCATATTGCCAGAACAGGGTGCCGTCCTGCCATATTACCAGAACAGGGCGCCATCCTGCCATATTGCCAGAACAGGGTGCCGTCCTGCCATATTGACAGAACAGGGCGCTACCCTGCCATATTGACAGAACAGGGCACCATCCTGCCATATTGCCAGAACAGGGCGCCATCCTGCCATATTGCCAGAACAGGGCGCCATCCTGCCATATTGCCAGAACGGGGCGCCATCCTGCGATATTGCCAGAACAGGGTGCCATATTGCCAGAACAGGGTGCCATATTGCCAGAACGGGGTGCCATATTGCTAGAACAGTGTGCCATCCTTCCATATTTACCAGAACAGTGTGCCATCCTGCCATATTGCCAGTGCCTCTGAGAAAAGGAAGCGAATGGAAGATGAAAATTATAAAGGCAGCTAGGTGAGTTGTGAAGGACCAGAGAGTGAACATAAAACACAATCGAGAGTGTAAGGGAGGGGAAGAGTGTGAGAGTGTTGGAAGGTGGGAAAATGGAGTCAAAAAGGATTCTGCCTTGTTTGCACATGTATTATGTACACAGCCCCGAAAGTCAGGGTACTGCCACTGGCTATGTTTATCAGATTTGTCATCGGCAAGATTAAATGGTTGACACAACATTAACGCTTTCTTAAACTATCTGCTGTTGCAAGCTTTTTGCAAAAGCCACGTGACCATTGCATGCTCTCCAGGGTAACACCGTGTAATACTCGTAATGAGGTTTCCTTCTCTCCTCGACTTCACCATAACTGTCTTTCATGGCTCTTCCTTGTTGCATTATGGTTCTTGGCCGTAAGACTCCAAGACATGAAAGAATGAGCTTCTGCTCCTTTTTTTTTTTTTAACCAGCACAAATTGTTGTTTTTATCTGATCTGCTGCCAGGAATAAATATCTAACACTGTGCATCAGGAATTAGAATAACATTGCCGTGAGCCTAAGATTAGTGCTTGAGAAGTGGGCTGGCTGTGTGTTAACAAATGACAATCTCGCTAATGTTTCTGACAGGTGCTTGCACTGAGACTTTGTACAATGAGTGCTGAGTGGGTTTGCATGCAGCTTTATTCGGGACAGAGAAATGGATCCAGATGTCCATGATCTCATTCCGCATTGGTCCTCACATGCCCGGTGTTGAATGTGACAATTCTTCATTTGCTTTACTTCTCAGCGTGCTCACAATCATTTGGGGGCACAAGCAAATTTTTCCTTTATAACCCGATTTTAGTCCCATCAATTCACGGGTCTCATCAGTTTCTGCATTGCTTCTGTCAAGCTATGTGTTCCGGGAGCTATGAATGTGACGTAAGCGTGCAGAGGTGTAACGGTTATTTTCTTACACGTGTACGCATAATGATCCTTTGCTGTGAAAAAGATAACAGCGTGCAATTCGAGGTATCGTGCATCAAGTGGATTTTCGTGTTGGTCATGTAAAGCCTTAGTCACATATGATGCTGCCGCCGCACGGTTCTGCGGTCTGCGGTTTGTAGGTGGGATTTTTACAAATCGTACGGCTTTGCGGGCTGCGGCAGCAGTGTTCACAAATGTTACGGGGTCCGCACGGCAATCGTAAAAGTCATGAAATCAAAATGCGTGAGGAGACCGCGAGGCGAACCGCGAGGCGCCTTCACGGCGACCGCAAGGCAATCGCAAGGCGCCCTCACGGCGACCGCAAGGCGAACCGCGAGGCGCCCTCACGGAGACCGCAAGGCAATCGCAAGGCACCCTCACGGCGACCGCAAGGCGAACCGCGAGGCGCCCTCACGGAGACCGCAAGGCAATCGCAAGGCACCCTCACGGCGACCGCAAGGCGAACCGCGAGACGCCCTCACGGAGACCGCAAGGCAATCGCAAGGCGCCCTCACGGCTACCGCAAGGCGAACCGCGAGGCGCCTTCACGGCGACCGCAAGGCAATCGCAAGGCGCCCTCACGGCGACCGCAAGGCGAACCGCGAGGCGCCTTCACGGCGACCGCAAGGCAATCGCAAGGCGCCCTCACGGCGACCGCAAGGCGAACCGCGAGGCGCCCTCACGGAGACCGCAAGGCAATCGCAAGGCACCCTCACGGCGACCGCAAGGCGAACTGCGAGGCGCCCTCACGGAGACCGCAAGGCAATCGCAAGGCGCCCTCACGGCGACCGCAAGGCGAACCGCGAGACGCCCTCACGGAGACCGCAAGGCAATCGCAAGGCGCCCTCACGGCTACCGCAAGGCGAACTGCGAGGCGCCCTCACGGAGACCGCAAGGCAATCGCAAGGCGCCCTCACGGCGACCGCAAGGCGAACCGCGAGACGCCCTCACGGAGACCGCAAGGCAATCGCAAGGTGCCCGCACGGTCGTCACGGTTGCCGTTAGGCCATCGTACGGCAGCACTAAAGTCACTGCACGGCCACCGTACGATATTTATAACATCGTACGGCCATCTCACGGAGGCCACAAGACCTTGCGATACTACATGCGCTGTGGTTGCGGCCTACGGCCAAGCGATTTCCGAAAAAAAGTTTAATGTAAAATTTAAAAAATCGTAAGCCCCTGCGACGAGCAAAAAACCTTGAGATCGCCTCACGGCTACCGTATCTACCGTGCGGCCACGGCACGGTTAAGGCAATTTTGGGGACTTACGGCCGCCGCCAACACGCGCAGGCCATTTGTGACCGAGGCATAATGAATGTAACATGATGATTATGTACAGTAACCATGACGATATTTTACAGAGGATTTGAGCTCGATCCATGCCTGGCCTTCGAGTTTGCGCTGTTAGTCTTTCAAAACAGCACGCCACTGCACATTGTATTCTCAGCACCCCGCAAACCAATACGAAAGGTCTTTAAAAGATTTTGGAATAACTCGCAAGGGGAAATGTTCCTTTGCCTTTTAAATAATGCCCCTGTCCAAGCACAATCGAGGTTTATTTATGGTATCCTTGGATTAATACGCACTTTTTATTTGCCAGGATAAGTCAGCAACTTTGTATGTTCACGATCTCTCATTCCACAATTTGTACAAAGCAAATAGAATCCATGTGATGCTTTGAATTACCTGCCAGGTAGCCAGCTTGGATCCATTGAGAATATTTACTTGTTTAAGGGAAGTTGGTGAACTGCATTTTACGTGAAGGATGTTGCTGAAGTGATTCCATCGATGGACTATATTGAAGTCTGAAACCCTTAAGACTGTGCAACTTCAAATAACCTAGACGTTGCTCTTTCAGCTGACGCCCCTTTGACACTGAGCAGGCCCATCGGAGCTAATGAGGCCTGCTTTTATGGTCAACACCAAGCAGATACAGCTGTTATAGCAGTCGAAGTGTCAGCAGAAACCTACCCCAAGTGCTACCATACTGTTATTTACTTCCTCTCATATATGATTGCACAGAAGCAATACGTATTTTGCTTTCAAGGTATTGTCAAAGGCCACTGACCTCTTCCTCAGCATGACTATTCCCTATTCTATATTCTGAGAGTCAGCACACAGCGCTGCAGTTGTTGGACAACGTTGATACAAGCAGGGAGTCATTGTCTCGAACAGAAGTGCTTGTTGCGTGACATTTGCAATATCTATTGCCAAAGAGATATCCGATAGCTTGACCACTGCTGCGCTGATTTGCTTACCAGCTTTCAAATTGTTACCTCCACCACCGAAGGTGGATGGAGGTTATGTTTTCACCCCTGTCTGTTTGTTTTGTCTGTCTGTCTGTTTGTCTGTTTGTCTGTCTGTTTGTCTGTCTGTTTGTCTGTTTGTTTGTCTGTTTGTTTGTCTGTCTGTGTGTGTGTGTCTGTCTGTTTTGTCTGTCTGTCTGTTTGTCTGTCTGTTTGTCTGTCTTTGTCTGTCTGTTTGTTTGTCTGTCTGTGTGTGTGTCTGTCTGTTTTGTCTGTCTGTCTGTTTGTCTGTCTGTTTGTCTGTCTGTTTTGTCTCTGTCTGTCTGTTTGTCTGTCTGTCTGTTTTGTCTGTCTGTTTGTCTGTCTGTTAGTCTGTTTGTCTGTCTGTCTGTCTGTCTGTCTGTCTGTGTGTCTGTCTGTCTGTGTGTCTGTCTGTTTTGTCTGTCTGTCTGTTTGTCTGTTTGTCTGTCTGTTTTGTCTCTGTCTGTCTGTTTGTCTGTCTGTCTGTTTTGTCTGTCTGTTTTGTCTGTCTGTTTGTCTGTCTTAGTCTGTCTGTTAGTCTGTTTGTCTGTCTGTCTGTCTGTCTGTCTGTGTGTCTGTCTGTTTTGTCTCTGTCTGTCTGTTTGTCTGTCTGTCTGTTTTGTCTGTCTGTTTTGTCTGTCTGTTTGTCTGTCTGTCTATCTGTCTGTCTGTGTGTCTGTCTGTTTTGTCTGTCTGTCTGTCTGTTTGTCTGTCTGTTTGTCTGTCTGTTTTGTCTGTCTGTTTTGTCTGTCTGTTTTGTCTGTCTGTTTGTCTGTCTGTTTGTCTGTCTATCTGTTTGTCTGTCTGTTTGTCTGTCTGTGAACAATATATCTCAAAAAGTTATGGACGGATTTGGATGAAACTTGGTGGACATGTTGGGTGTGTGACAAGGACAGATCGATTTGATTTTGGGATGGTCTGAATATGGATTTGGATACGAGAATTATTACATTTTTAAAGTGATTCTTCATCATTGAGAGATCGGGCGAAAAGCGATACATAAGATGATATTTTAAAAAAAGTTATGGACGAGTTATGAATAAACTTGGGGGGATGAGTTGGTTTGGCGACAAGAACAATCTGATTAGATTTTGTTCAGGTCCGAATCCAGATATGACCTATCGGTGGGATACAAAACGTAAACTGTTCGGCCTGGTGGAAATATGCTCTCTACCGAGTGCCATTCTAGTTTGTTAATGTTCTGTTTTGCGATATATACAGTGCCCTCCATACTTATTGGAACAGTGAATGCAAATTTGTTAATATTGCTATGTACTCAATAAATTGGGCTTTTAGATCAAAAGATGAATATGAGGGAAGAATACAGAAGGCAAGCTTTTACTTTTTGGTATTGCTTTGTATATATTGTGACGGGGGGCGGTGGGGGTAAAGGGGGGGGGGGGGGATGGGGAGGGGTTGGGGGAGTAAGCAATGAAATACCTTTGCCGAGATAAAATCGTATAAATTAGCATGCTCCGGGTTTGCGAAGAAGAAGAAGAAGCCATTTCGATGTATCTAAGTGGCGTCGAATGTCCGGGCAGGTGTTTAGGTGTCTCCACACAGAGGAGTGGAGTTGTGCTATCTAGGTGGGGTCTGTAAGGTTAAATCCCCTGTGTGTAAATGCCTCTTGTAATTTTTACCTCCGCCACCAAAGGTGGATGGAGGTTATGTTTTCACCCCTGTCTGTCTGTCTGTCTGTTTGTTTGTCTGTCCGTTTGTGAACAAGATATCTCAAAAATGTGTGGACGGATTCTGACGAAATTTGTCAGAAATGTAGCACATGTGACAAGGACGAAGTGATTAGATTTTGGTGACGATCCGGATTCGTATCCGGCTACTAGAATTTTTAAAGTCATTCTTCACCATTGGAAGATAGGGCCAAAAACTATACATAGCAGGATATCTCAAAAACTTATGGATGGATTTGGACGAAACTTGTTGTACAAGTTGTGTGTGTGACAAGGAAGAATCGATTCAATTTTGGTGAAGAATGTTTCTACATTATATAAATTCTGTATTGTGATTTTCTGGTCTACTCTGAGATACAAAACGTAAACTGTTCACCAGGCAGAGGTATGCTCACGACTGAGTGCTGTTCTAGTTCCTAATGTTCTTATAAAACACAGTCCGCCAAACAACAACTATAACAAATGGACTCATTTGCTCACCACGCCGCCAGGTCCAACAAACCCGGCATCATTTGCTGATCGGCACATAAATCTCGCCTCACGTTCTTCTTCGACTCTACGTCATCTGAACATTCCCGAACAGAGATTAGACGCTGCCCCCTGACGACTCTGAACGGCCTTCGTGATTGGTGGAGGCGCGATGGGATGATTGGGTAGAGCTCGGTGATTGGATGGAGTGTGACGTCAGCATGGAACATTCGAGAGCTGAAGGGGAAAATATGTGGTCACGCCATCTTGCTTTCTCTCTTGAACTGGGTCGCGCATGAGGGACAGTGCTTCGCTATCTTTACGTTGTCTTGGACGAGGTTGGCTCGGCGGCGTGTGGTCTTTGGTTCTTGTGCACTCTTGCGAAAGGGCTGGTGAGAAACAGCGGTTCGAGACAGTCGGCACTACAAGGCACAATATCGATGTCGGCGGTGGACTGGTTCCTCTGCGTGTTTCCTCTGGACGTCGAGGAGCGCGATTCTGTGCCATTTTGTGCGTTTCCCGTGCGGTGGTTTGGAAGCGACGAGCGACCAGCAAGCCTTACCAGCCGTTTGGGAATGCAAAGCTGAGTGCCGGCCGATTACCAAAGCATTATTTATTTTCTTTCATTTTCTTTTCCCCTTGTTTGTAAACGAGTCTGAGTGGAGACGTCTCAATTAGGAATTTTAGTTTTTACCTCACATTTTATTGTTATTTGCATTTATTTTCAATAAATCATTATTTGGCGAATCTTACTTTTCTTGTATTGTGGATTTTGCTGTCCCGTCTTTGTGTCTGTTGGGATCGGATAACCCCTGCATGTGTTTACGATCCGATAAGGCCTCGAACCTTCCCACGCGTGTGAAAAGATAATACCGCCAAGTTGGGTAAACTCCTCGGAGTAAAGCTGAGTTGTTAGAATTATTCTGTTCTTTCAGAATTATTCTGTTCTTTCAGCTTCCAAATTGTTTGCTTTTCTTTCATAGACAGTTCTCTGTTCTTCATGTTGGTTTATACCTACTGACTCCAAAGGCAAAACTTAGGGATTAAACCAAGACAGCTCTTTTATGTGTGAACAATCAATGCAACAAGAAGCACCTGAACAACGAGAACCACCTGTCCGTCATTTGTTCCAATACTTATGCATACTTAAAATGAGAGGACTGAACATAAAAAGTGCAATTGTTCTACAATGGTAGAACAATAATGATAACAACACCATAATAATAACATCAAGATAAACATAATAATGATAATAATAACATCAAGACTTGGTACAGCATGTGTGTCCTTTGGTAGATTGACGCATCGGCTTTGCCATGAACGTTGCATTCGCCTGGACACCAAGATCAGTGTCTATCGTGCCGTTGTCTTATTGAAACTCCTGTACTGAATCGAATGTTGGACACCCTATCATCGCCATATCAAACGCCTTGATCAATTCCACATACGATGCCTTCGCAAGATTCTTGGCATCACCTGGCAAGACAGAATATGTAACACCTCAATCCTAGACCATTGTCGTGCAAGGAATTAAGTATTTCCTGATGCAAGTCTAGCTTCGGTGGTCAGGACACCTCACGGATGGAATACCATAGAATCCCAAGAGCGCTTTTCTATGGACAACTTACAATTGTAAACGGTCTCGTGGTGGACAAAGAAAGTGTTATAAGGACGTCCTTAAGTCTCCACTCGAGTCTTGTGCCATCGCAGTTGTCATCTGGGAACATCAGGCCACAAGCAGGTCAGCTTGGTATTATGTCTAACCTGAACAGGTCAGCTTTGCATAACATTTGCCACAAAGGCCTGGACCACTTTGAATGTGGGAGACTTGCTATTGAGAGATAGCGGAGGCAAGAAAGGAAAACCTGCCAACGTCCATCTCCCCAAGGACCAGTCCATATATACGCGATGTTTGTGGTAGACGCTGCAGGCCCCACATTGAGCTATACAACAATCGCACAACGCATAATGCTAAGTGAGCACGCCAACGAAGAGAAGAGATTCGTCAAAAGCGACGACTCACACCGTCATCATCATCATCATATATACATAGAAATGCCAAGAAATAATAGCTGACCTTCTGTACTCTTGGCTCGTGTTCATCTTTTTATCTCAAATACAATTATTTTTTAATATATAGCAATAATAACAAATTTGACTTCACTATTCCAATACTTATGGAGGGCACTGTATACCCTGAAATTGAGAATTTTAAATGTGTATGAAGGCCCGTCCTGCTTTCATGATGGAAGTTAGGTTTTCAGATGTTTTACCGATGAACGTTGACCCCTTCTTTCTTTTATCATTCAGTATTATGGCAAACATGGGAACCTACTACGACCTACGAACGCTACGTGCTGTCAGGGTCTTGCGCCCCCTCAAGCTGGTTTCAGGCATTCCAAGTGAGTTCTTCTTTCCATATTTCCTTCCTTTCTTTTTTTTCTTTATTACCTCCATCACCAAAGGTGGATGGAGGTTCACCCCTGTCTGTCTGTGAACAGGATATCTCAAAAATTTGTGGACGGATTCTGACGAAATTTGGTGGAGTGGTTCGGTGTGTGACAAAGACGAAATGATTAGATGTTGGTGAAGATCCAGATACGGATCCAGATACTAGACTTTTAAAAAGTGATTCTTCACCATTGAGAGATAAGGCCATAAACGATATATAGCAGGATATCTCAAAAAGTTATTGATGGATTCGGATGAAACTTGGTGGACAGGTTGGGTGGTTGACAAGGAAGAATTGATTCACTTTTAGTGAAGATCCGGATCCACATCTGGATACTATAATTTTTTTAAGTGATTCCTTACTTTTGAGTGACAGGGCCAAAAACGATATACCGTATAGCACAATATCTCAAAGCACTTACGGACAGATTAAAAAACACCTGGTGGACATGTTGGTTAGGTGACGAGAACAAGCAGATTAGGTTTTGGTTCAGGTCCGAATTCAGATCTGGCCTATCGGTGAGATACAAAATGTAAACTGTTCATCCTGGCGGACATATGCTCTCTACCGAGTGGCATTCTAGGTTTGAAATTATCATGGATGCACCAATTGCACCATAAAGCCAGCCATCCTGCTCTCAGGTCTGCAGGTGGTACTGAAGTCTATTATGAAGGCGATGGTTCCCCTTCTACAGATCGGAATGCTGCTCTTTTTTGCCATCCTCATGTTCGCAATCATAGGAATGGAATTCTACATGGGTCGTTTGCACTCAGCCTGCTACACAAACGACACAGGTAAATACGAACGCTACACCTGTGGTTGGTATTTATGTTGTGTTATTTTACTCTGCTGTGGGTGTGTGCACCTCTTTTCACTGTTATAGCTGTTCTGTTATGTTTTGTCATGTCTTCTAACTCTTCCATGGACCTCAAATTTGTACACAAAAAAAACAACCCAGTTTCCTTCTCTTGATAATAAAATTTAATCCAGACTGTTCTGGAAACGTCGATCACAGATGTACGTGTTTTGGAACAAGCCAATGAAAATCGTAAATTTTTAAACAGCAATTTTCTCGAGTGGCCAAACCTTGTGCTCGACCTCCCCAGCTCTAGCTCTGGAAGATGTACGAGTGTGACGGCTAATTAGTGACGGCATAGGTGATACAGGTGATATCCCGCATGGGGCACTCGTGTTGCACGAAGAGACAACCAGATATACAGAGAGTGCAAAAAAAAGGTCGAATTGTATGACCTATACTGCGCAATCAACGAAAGCCTTATTGCTGCAACACAATTAAAAAATGATGCTTGAGAAAGCAAGTTAAATTCATATTGAATCATATTGTGCACTCAACTAGTGTTATTAAATTGGTGCTTAATCTTCAAAATTCTCTCCTTAATAATATTATAAAGAGTGATGGTACAATTTTCATCTGTAGGGAGGCTGTACCTCTCAGGAATTTAAAACAGCATGTAAGTCTGTGGATGTGCATGTGGTATTTGTATGTACGTATGCATGTACGTATTACATGTGTGTACGTGTGTTTCTGTATTTATAGTGTCGGTAGTATAGCTGAGAGAGCTTTGAAATGTCTAACCTGAATTTGAATCCCGACCTAGCTATAAACTGTCACGCTCACGCCCATCAGGACTGTCCACACAGAACCTTGACTCATCGCTGAAAGCGACCTCGTTCCACTGCGCCAACGTCCACCGCTGATGCTGCTGGCACCATCTCTGTCGGTTGCGGCGATGGGCAGCCGTCATCACGGGGCCTCTGTATGGTCTTCTGGCAGTCAGACCATAGTCATGCAGTCGTCTTCGTGCAGTATCATTGGAGATCCGTGGGTTTGCACGCCCCGGAGTTTCTGCCGCAGTGCGGGATGCTGGACGGAATCGACCCCGCAGGTGACTTCGGACCATCTGCCTGTCCTGCCTTGCAGTGGTGACTCTTGGCCTCCCTGATCGAGGTCTGTCATCTGCAGAGTTGTGGAGGGTGTCTCTGTCCACCAGGGCCGATATCGTCTGGTGTGAACAGCCAAGGCGACATGCCACCTCACGGTAGCTCAGTCCGCCTTGCAGCATGCCCAGGGCACGCTGCCGTTGATCCCTTGACAATCGTGGCATGTTGATTGAAATGCCCATTTTGCACTGGCCTTTTTAAAGCCAATATCAAGACATCACGTGCAGCTTATTAAAATCATCCCGTACCCCTTGGCTAATCACTGACAGTCAAAACGGCTGTTCAACAGCTGTTCTATGAAGTGACCATTGAAGGTTCAAGTGACCATCCGTGACCGTTTTGTCTGACAGTGAGGACACTATTGTCCACAAATAAGTTCATACATTTACTACACGCAGTGTTATTGTTGATATTTAAAGGTTTCAAAGGTGGTAAGTTTCTTTTGCGTTTCAGTATATATATATATATATATATATATATATATATATATATATATATATATATACAGACTTGGCATTTAATATGGAATATTTTTTTTGTGGGGGTGAACTTACTTTTCAAGATGTCTTCGAACCAAAAGTTCATTGGAATTATGTTGAAATTATTCTAGATTTTGTTAATATGACATTTGAAAGAAACAAAAACCACATTTGACATTTCGAAACAAATAAATTGATCCTTGAAAGTGATGTAAACTGATATCGAACTCAATTCATGGACAGTACTGTGTTAAACTTCTGTACATTTTCCAGAAGTATCTCTTTATTTTGCACATTAGCCAACATTTTTTTAACAAAAACAAAAGTTAAATTACGCCTGGGATTACGGAGAGTAAAATTACAGTTCAGTACTTCGTGTAACCCCCACGAGCATTCTGGAGAGCACGTACACGTTGGCGCATGCTGTTCATGAGATTTGCCAAGGTTTGGACAGGAATCGCTTGCCATGCAGTGACAATAGCCTGCTGCAATTCACGCAGAGGTCGGCTGCTGGTCCAAGTGGTCGATTTGACACATTAATTCTGCCCACAAGTTCTCTATCGGATTCATACCCGGGGACATGGCAGGCCACTCCATATGCTCTACACCATGGTCAGCAAGAAAGCGTTGGATCATGTGAGCATGATGAGGCCGTGCATTGTCATCTTGGAAGACAAAGTTTCCTCGAAAGGCTGCACGAGCAAATGGAAGCAATGTTTCTTCCAGAATGGCCCTGTACTTGAACTGGTTCAGGTTTCCATTCAGAACAACCAGGTCAGTTTTGCCCCCTGCATGAAAAGCAGCCCAAACGGTCACCCCACCACCTCCAGCTTGGACTCTTGGCACTATACAATCTTTGTTGTAGGCTTCATGCACTTGTCTGCGCACTCGGACGCGGCCATCTTGACGATAGACCAGAAATCTAGACTCGTCACTGAAGATCACGTGATTCCAGTGTCCTGGCTGCCATTGACGGTGCTCTCTGGCCCACTACAATTGGCGCTGGCGGTGTTGTCTGGTCAGGCATGGCTTTCTCAGGGGACGCCTGGCTCGACAGCCTGCTTGAACCAGTCATTGGTCGACTAGCCTTCTGGATACAGGCACATTTGTCAGTTGCTGCCACTCAGCCCTAAGCCGATTAGCTGACTTGGTACGGCCATTGCGGACTAACCGGTGCAGCTGGCGATCATCCCTCCTTGTGGTTCTGCGGGGACGTCCTGGCCTCGGTATTGGAGTAGGGACACCCCTCTGAGCATTTCGTTTCAGGATATTTGACACCTGACCTTGAGTGATGCCATACTGCCGAGCAATAGCACGCTGTTTCATGCCGTAATTTCGTAAAGCCACCACTCCATGACAAACAGCATTGTCGAGTTGACGGACCATCTCCAGAGGAAGCGGCAATAACTTTTGGAGACGTGCTGCAGTTGTTTTCCACTAATACAGAACGCAACAACCCTTGTATACCCGACTGTGAAGCCAATCATCAAATGCACCTGTCCGTACATTTTGCCATGCCACTTGTGATATAATCCTGTTGTTGACTTCTTGCTGCGACAGACAATCAGTGACATGGTTCTTTTAACAAATAAATCACCAAAGTGTAAAAGAAACTCACCAGATTGATATACTGAGTTAAGAAAGTAAACCCAAGTCAAGAAAAAAAAAAAATTCCATATTAAATGCCAAGTCTGTATATATATATATATATATATATATATATATATATATATATATATATATATATATATATATATATATATATATATATATGTATGTATGTATGTATGTATGTATGTGCGTCTGTGCGTCTGTGCGTCTGTCCTGTCCTGAGTTGTCACTGAACTACTTTGTCAAACTTTTGTGAAATCGTACCAAACTTCTGGAATGCACATATCTCTCCCGTTGGTATGTCCTAAGGGTATGTTGTTTTGAAAAATGTTCCAATTTTTTTTTTTTTTTTTGGGGGGGGATTTTTTGGGGAATTTTTGTTTTTTTCAACTTAAATTGTTTATAAAATGTGATATCACGTATATTACAAATACATTTGTGCAAAATAATTGTTTGAATTATGATTGGTTTAAATCATGACAAAACGGCAACTCGGGTACAGTCATTTATCTATATATCTACACATCTGGGCAGTGTCTGTGTTGTCACTTAACGACTCCCTCAAACTTTTGTTTCCGTGGTTGTGAAGTGTTTTTAATAACGTTGTGGTGGTTTTGAATCACGTGGTGGTGAGGTATTTTGAATTATGTGGTGGTGAGGTGTTTTTAAATGACGTGGTGGTGAGGTGTTTTTAAATCACATGGTGGTGAGGTGTTTTTAAATCACATGGTGGTGAGGTGTTTTGAATTACTTGGTGGTGAGGTGTTTTGAATTACGTGGTGGTGAGGTGTTTTGAATTACTTGGTGTTGCGGTGTTTTGAATTACGTGGTGGTGAGGTGTAATCATCCCAAACTTCCAGTCTGCACCTACCCCTCCCCTATGTATGTGCGGAGGGGTTATTTTTTGAAAAAAAAAACATTCAACCTAAATTGCCTATAAAAATGTAATATCACAAACACAACAAATACATTTGTGCAAAGTAATTGTTTGTATTATGACTGGTGAAAATCATGACAACACAGCAACTCAGGTACAGTCATTAGCCTCAGTTAAAATAAGCCCGTTCCTCAGTATCGACGCTTGGTGAGGCGAGCGTCGCGAGCCGAGCCAAGCTAGTATATATATATGTCCTGTCCTGTGTTGTATTGTCATGTCTTGTGTTGTCACTGAACTACTTTCTCAAACTTTTGTGAAATCGTACCAAACTTCTGGTATGCACATATCTCTCCTGTCGGTATGTCCTTAGGGTATTTATTTTGAAAAATCTCCCAATTTTTTTTTTTTGAATTTTTTTGGGACATTTTTTTTTCAACTTCAATTGTTTATGAAATGTGATATCACGTATATTACAAATACATTTGTGCAAAATAATTGTTTGAATTATTATTGGTGTAAACCATGACAAAACGGCAACTCGGGTACAGTCATTTATCTATATATCTACACATCTGGGCAGTGTTAGGGTGTTTGTTGTTTTGTTGTTTAAGTGTTTTGTTGTCACTTAACGACTCCTTCAAGCTTTTGTTTCTGTGGTTGTGAAGTGACTTTAATTACGTTGTGGTGGTTTTGAATCACGTGGTGGTGAGGTATTTTGAATTATGTGGTGGTGAGGTGTTTTTAAATGACGTGGTGGTGAGGTATTTTGAATTAGTTGGTGATGAGGTGTTTTGAATTGTGTGGTGGTGAGGTGTTTTTAAATGACGTGGTGGTGAGGTGTTTTTAAATGACGTGGTGGTGAGGTGTTTTTAAATGATGTGGTGGTGAGGTGTTTTTAATTCCGTGGCTGTGAGGTGTTTTTATTGCTTGTTTTATGGCTGTGAGGTGTTTTTAATTTCGTGGTGGTGAGGTGTTTTTAATTTCGTGGTGGTGAGGTGTTTTTAATTTCGTGGTGGTGAGGTGTTTTTAATTTCGTGGTGGTGAGGTGTTTTTAATTTCGTGGTGGTGAGGTGTTTTTAATTCCGTGGCTGTGAGGTGTTTTTATTGCTTGTTTTATGGCTGTGAGGTGTTTTTAATTTCGTGGTGGTGAGGTGTTTTTAATTTCGTGGTGGTGAGGTGTTTTTAATTTCGTGGTGGTGAGGTGTTTTTAATTTCGTGGTGGTGAGGTGTTTTGAATTACTTGGTTGTGAGGTGTTTTGAATTACGTGTTTTATGGCTGTGACGTTTTTAATTTTGTGGTGGTGAGGTGTTTTTAATTTCGTGGTGATGAGGTGTTTTTATTACGTGTTTTATGGCTCTGAGGTGTTTTTATTACGTGTTTTATGGCTCTGAGGTGTTTTTATTACGTGTTTTATAGCTCTGAGGTGTTTTCAATTTCGTGATGGTGAGGTCTTTTTAATTTCGTGTTTTATGGCTGTGAGGTGTTTTAAATCACGTGGTGGTGAGGTGTAATCGTCCCAAACTTCCAGTCTGCACCTACCCCTCCCCCCCCCCCCCCCCCGTAGGTATATGCTGAGGGGTTCTTTCTTCAAAAAAAAACATTTAACTTAAATTTTCAACCTAAATTGCCTATAAAAATGTGATATCACAAACACAACAAATACATTTCTGCAAAATAATTGTTTGTATTATGATTGGTGTAAATCATGACAGTGTAGCGGTTACCGCTGGATGCACACAATCGCCTTGCACCGGCCAGAACACGGCCAGACGCGCCTCTCCCGGGCATGCCCGGACTCACTATTCCCGGGCACGCCCGAACCTCCCCGGGCACGCCCGGTCTCGTCTTTCCCGGGCATGCCCGCTCTCGCCTTTCCAGGGCTCGCCCAGAGCGTCCGGGCATGCCCGCTATCGCCTTTCCAGGGCTCGCCCAGAGCGTCCAGGCATGCCCGCTATCGCCTTTCCAGGGCTCGCCCAGAGCGTCCGGGCATGCCCGCTCTAGCCTTTCCAGTGCTCGTCCAGAGCGCCCGGGCACGCCCAGCCTCGACTTGCCAGGCCGCAGCCAAACACGCCCGGGCAGGTCCAGACTCGCCTTTCCAAGGCTCGCCCTTGACACCCGGGCATGCCCGGTCGGTTTAGCTTTTGCCGGGCAAACTTCCCGACATAAATGTGTATATATATTGCTGCCCGATAAACGGGCTTTAGTGAGAATACCTGAGCTGTTTTGTTTCAATAAAGCAACTCGGACGAATTCCGTCTTTGGTCGCGTCACTTCTTTCGACTCGCGTTGGAGCGCAGCTCCTTTACTGGTGACCTACCGACATAGACACGGCAGTGACTCTTAAACTGCCTACCTTCTGGGAGGCTCACGCGGCTGTTTGGTTCGCCCAGGCGGACTCCCAGTTCGCCCTGCGAGGCATCACCGCGGACGACACCCGCTTCCACCACATCATGGCAGCGCTCGGTTCCGCCACCGCGGCCCGCGCCCTGAGCCTCCTCGAGCACCCGCCGGCTGCCGACAAGTATGACGCGCTGAAGACGCTCCTCCTCGACGCTTTCGCCCTCTCACCGGCGGCACGCGCACGGCGCCTGCTCGACCTGCCCGAGCTCGGCGACACGCACCCGTCCGAGCGCATGGACTATATGCTCTCGTTGCTCGGTGAGCACTCTCCAGATTTTCTGTTCCGCGAGTTGTTCCTTCGCCAGCTGCCTCACCCGGTACGCCTCGCCCTGGCTGGCACGTCGATCACCGATCCCCGCGCCCTCGCCAGGGAAGCCGATAATATCTCCTCGGCGGGCCAACACATCGGCGCGGCTACCTGGAGCCTGCCGCCGTCCGAGGCGACGCCCACGACGCCCGAGCGCCCTGCGCAGTTGGAGGCCGAACTGCCGGTGAAACTGGCGGCCGCCACGCCGCACCGACCGCTTCCGACACGACGGCCGGGGCCTCCACCTGACCAGGCGTGGTGTTATTACCACGCCAGGTTCGGACACAAGGCTCGGACGTGCCGACCCCCGTGCACTTTCGGCAAGTCGGGAAACGGCTGGGCCGGCATTCATTCCCAGCCATGAGCACCGGCCACTCGGGCAACTTGCTTTTTATTCGGGACAAAGCGTCCGGGCGGCGTTTCCTTTGTGACACCGGCGCCCAACTGAGCGTCATACCCGCCTCCGAGCAGGACAGGCGGGACGCCGTTTGCGGCCCCTCTTTGGTCGCTGCTAATGGCTCGGCCATACGCACTTTCAGCCCGCGCAACGTCACCCTCTGCTTCGGCAGCCAGCGCTTTCAGTGGACCTTTGTGACCGCCTGCGTCCCCATGGCTTTGCTGGGTGCCGACTTCCTCTGCACGCACGGGCTGCTGGTCGACGTCAAACGTCGTCGCCTTGTCAACGCCGAGACCTTCAGCTCCCTGGCGTGCACGATGAGCAGCTCCGCGCCGACCGAACTGGCGTGCACCCTCCCGACGGCGAACGAGTTCGCTCGCCTGCTGGCGGAATTCCCGGCCCTCACACGGCCGACGTTTTCGGCCGTCGCAGTGCGGCATGGGATCGAGCACCACATACCCACTACGGGCCCGCCGGTCTACGCCAGGGCCCGCCGCCTCGACCCGGCCAAGCTCGCCGTGGCAAAGGCCGAGTTCGACGCGTTGGAGCACCTCGGCATCGTGCGGCGCTCCAATAGCGCGTGGGCCTCACCACTGCACATCGTGCCAAAGCCGGGGGGCGGATGGCGCCCGTGTGGCGACTACTGCCGCCTCAATGACGCTACCACCCCCGACAGGTACCCGATCCCGCACATCCAGGACTTTTCCGCCCGTTTGGCGGGACGGGTCATATTTTCCAAAATTGACCTGATACAGGGATACCACCAGGTACCTGTCCGGGCGGCCGACGTCCCGAAGACGGCCGTCATCACGCCGTTCGGCCTGTTCGAATTTTTGAGGATGCCGTTTGGCCTCAAGAACGCGGCCCAGGCATTCCAGTGCTTAATGGACGGCGTGCTGCGCGACCTGCCATTTCTTTTCGTCTATCTGGACGACATCCTCGTCGCCAGCACGTCCCGCGCCGAGCACCTCCTCCACCTCCGAACACTGTTCGGTCGCCTCAGCGAGCACGGCTTAATTGTCAACCCGGCCAAATGCCACTTCGGCACGACGACCATTGACTTTTTGGGCCACCGCATCACCAAGACCGGGGCTGTGCCGCTGCCGACCAAGGTCGAGGCCATCACCACGTTCCCGCATCCCCGTTCCATCAAGGCCCTACAAGAGTTCCTCGGCATGGTGAGTTTTTATCACCGATTCGTGCCCCGCGCTGCTCAGCTCATGCGGCCCCTTTACGAGGCCCTCCGGTACAAGCCGGCCAAGCATGACATCGTTTGGTCCGCGGCCATGGACGCGGCCTTCGCGAGCGCAAAACGGGCCCTCGCCGACGCAACGCTGCTGGCTCACCCAGTGCTCAACGCGCCCATCGCCCTCACTACGGACGCCTCCAACTACGCGGTGGGCGCCGTCCATGAACAATGGGTGGACGGGGTTTGGCAGCCACTCGCTTTTTTCAGCCGGCAGCTCCGGCCGAACGAGTTAAAATACAGCACGTTCGACCGCGAGCTGCTCGGTCTATTCCTGGCCGTTTGCCATTTCCGACACCTCCTGGAGGGCCGCCCGTTCACGGCTTTCGTCGACCACAAGCCATTGGTCTACGCAATGGCCAAAGTCACGGAGCCGTGGTCGGCCCGCCAGCAGCGCCACCTCTCCGCCGTGTCGGAATTCACCACGGACATCCGGCACATCGCCGGCAAAGACAACGCTGTGGCCGACTGTCTTTCTCGGGCCAGCGCGAACGCAGTCCACCTCGGCGTGGACTTCGCGCTCATGGCGGCCGACCAGACCACCGACACCTCGGTGCAGGCCCTCCGGGCGGCGGACACGGGCCTCCGCCTGGCCGACATCCCCTTCGCGGGCACCGTCCTGCTCTGCGACGTCTCCCAGGGCCAGCCTCGCCCCATCGTGCCCGTTTCCTGGCAGCGCCGCATCTTCGCCTCCATCCACGGCCTTTCTCACCCGGGCCGGAAAGCTTCTCAGAAGCTGGTGTCGGCGCGTTTCGTCTGGCACGGCCTTCGATGGAACGTCCGCGACTGGGCCAATGCCTGCACGGCCTGCCAGCGGGCCAAGGTCCACCGCCACACCCAGGCCCCGCTGGCACCTTTCACCGTGCCTGCACGGCGTTTCGACCACGTCCACGTGGACCTGGTGGGTCCCCTGCCCCCATCGCGGGGGTTCACCCACCTGCTCACCATGGTGGACAGGACCACCAGGTGGCCGGAGGCCGTGCCCCTCACCTCCACCACCACCGCCGACATGGCGCAGGCGTTCATCGCCACCTGGGTCGCGCGCTTCGGCGCACCGGCGGACATCTCGTCCGACCGCGGCCCACAGTTCACGTCCGAACTTTGGGGCGCGGTCGCCCGCTCGTTGGGGGTCACGCTGCACCGCACCACGGCCTACCACCCCCAAGCCAACGGGTTGTGCGAGCGGTTTCACCGCTCCATGAAGGCCGCACTCATGGCCGGCCTTCAGGACGACGGTTGGACCGACCGGCTGCCGTGGGTCCTTTTGGGCCTCCGCACGGCCCCCAAGGAGGACCTCCGGGCGTCCGCCGCCGAGCTCGTCTACGGCCAGCCGCTCCGCGTCCTGGGCGAGTTCGTGCCCGACGCTACCAGTCCCTGGTCCGCCGCACACCAGCGCTCGGACCTCCAGGAGGCCGCCCGCCGATTTGCCCCCGTGCCAACGTCCCGCCACGGTGGCCCCCAGTCCTACGTACCCCCGGTGCTTCGCACAGCGGAGTACGTCTTTGTGCGTCATGACGCGCACCGGGGGCCACTCCGGCCGCCGTACGACGGGCCCTTCTGGGTCCTGCGACGGGGCGACAAGTCCTTTGTCGTCGACGTTGGCGGCCGGTCGGACCGGATCTCTGTGGACCGCCTCAAACCGGCGCACATGGACGTCGACCGACCACCACGGTTGGCCCTTCCTCCGCGGCGAGGCCGCCCCCCGTCCACAGTTCCCCCCGCTCGACCACCCACCACCACGTCGGACCCCTCCCCACGACCCTCCAGGGGTCGCTTCGGCCAGGTCATCCGGACCCCCCTTAAATTGACCCTGCCGGTGCAGGTCGATTCTGGAGGGGCGTGTGTAGCGGTTACCGCTGGATGCACACAATCGCCTTTCACCGGCCAGAACACGGCCAGACGCGCCTCTCCCGGGCATGCCCGGACTCACTGTTCCCGGGCACGCCCGAACCTCCCGGGCACGCCCGGTCTCGTCTTTCCCGGGCATGCCCGCTCTCGCCTTTCCAGGGCTCGCCCAGAGCGTCCGGGCATGCCCGCTCTCGCCTTTCCAGTGCTCGTCCAGAGCGCCCGGGCACGCCCAGCCTCGACTTGTTAGGCCGCAGCCAAACACGCCCGGGCAGGTCCAGACTCGCCTTTCCAAGGCTCGCCCTTGACACCCGGGCATGCCCGGTATAGCTTTTGCCGGGCAAACTTCCCGACATAAATGTGTATATATATTGCTGCCCGATAAACGGGCTTTAGTGAGAATACCTGAGCTGTTTTGTTTCAATAAAGCAACTCGGACGAATTCCGTCTTTGGTCGCGTCACTTCTTTCGACTCGCGTTGGAGCGCAGCTCCTTCAACAACACAGCAACTCAGGTACAGTCATTATCCTCATCTAAAATAAGCCCGTTCCTCAGTATCGACGCTTGGTGAGGCGAGCGTTGCGAGCCGAGCCAAGCTGGTATATATATGTGTGTGTGTGTGTGTGTGTGTGTGTGTGTGTGTGTGTGTGTGTGTGTGTGTGTGCGTGTGTGTGTGTGTGTGTGTGTGTGTGTGTGTGTGTGTGTATGTATGTATGTGTATATATGTGTGTGTGTGTGTGTATGTGTGTGTGTGTGTGTGTGTGTGTGTGTGTGTGTGTGTGTGTGTGTGTGTGTGTGTGTGTGTGTGTGTGTGTGTGTGTGTGTGTGTGTGTGTGATTATATGGGGCTCCTTCATAAGCCTTAGAGTATCATCTCTCATTCATCTAATCCCTGATGGGAACAATCATAGGAGTTGCATCTCAATAATTCATTTAAGTGAGTATTAATTAAATATGCTCAATCGTTATCTCTTTTTTCATTATTCACTGTAAAAAGTAAAAATAGCATCTTCTGATGTGTTTGATTCCTTGTGGAGTGAATGAAGGAATTGCCTTTAAATAATTCATGTGAATGGGTTTGAATTAATTATGGAATATTTTATGTTGCACTCGTAAATGTAACTGTACACCATTACACGGTATATGTATGGGATGTTTTTGAGGACATGGTGACCACGGATACATTTTTTATATTTTGTTTACTGTATGGTGTAACTTCTCACTAAATTGGGTATCATGCTTTATCATACTTTGCCCTTTCCAAGTTTCGTTGTTTTCCCGGAAATACAAGGCTTTCATCTTTTGACACTCCGTTGCCAATTTTCATCCCTTTGACGTTGTTGTTTAATCCTCCCAATACTCTGAGACTGTTTCTGCAGCTGCTCATTACACCATTTTAACTTTCAGTGAGAGTTTGAAACTTACTGTCGATCGTCCCCTTCAGAAACTACCACACCCTGCTCACCCGCACCCTTCCTCCGCACCCATTGTCGGTTCTGTTGTTATTCCTCATTAATGATTCCTTCACTAGTGCTGGTACTATGGCCAAATATCTGTTACCTTTTTGGTGGGGGGGAATTGGGGTGATCTGTTGCCCCATGAGGGCCCATCCTGGTTTATAGCAATGATGAGCAGTCAATTGAATGTGAGAATAAATCAGTCATTGTATATGGCATGCAGGTGAATATGAAGAAAATGATGTTTGTGGGGTGAGAAGATGCCCTGAAGGATTCGATTGCCGAGGAGGCTATCCTGGACCAAACTATGGCATTACGCAATTTGACAATGTATTCTTCGCCGTGCTCACGGTGTTTCAGTGTATCACCATGGAGGGTTGGACAGACGTCCTCTATTACGTGAGTTTATTCAATCATGCATGGCTTTCTCTCTCTTTCTCTCTCTCTCTCTCTCTCTCTCTCTCTCTTACTCTCACTCTCACTCTCTCTCTCTCTCTCTCTCTCTCTTACTCTCACTCTCTCTCTCTCTTTTACCACTCCCCCCTTACTCTTTCTCTCTTCTCCATCTCTATCTGTCTTTGTCTCTGTCTCTCTCTCTGTTCTCCATCTCTGTATTTGTCTTTGTCTCTGTCTGTCTGTCTCTCTCCCTCTCTCTCTTTCTGTCTCTCTCTCCCCTCAAAGACTATTGAATGAACTTGTTCTTCTCAACTCTTATTCTTCTTGGTCTTTATTTTTCTTTCTTTCTCTGTGTTATTTTATTCTCTCTTTCAGTCTGTTTCTCAGTGAATGTATTTGTGTTTTTCTGACCGGTGCCGACATGGAATTTCTCATGTAATTGTTGCTAGTGCTGACACTCTGTGCATTAGTTGAGTATCATCGTCATTAATCTGAAATCTCGAAGGACTCGTTCAATCCAAAGGCTTGCAAGCCCACAAGACCATGTTCAATAACCCTTATTAGTAGTGGTACATGGTATTGGTCTGTGGAAATTTCCCCACTTGCTTCTCCCTTCTGTTCAATAAATTCGATTGGGAGGAGGGGTGTAGAGGAAAGTTCTTGATTAGCTCCAGAAATGCATAAAATATTTATTTATTTTAGATATTTTAGTTCCACCCATGGCTCATATATGAATAACCTAGATTCAAATCCCACACACCATTTATGTTTGTCCTTTGTCTACAAATGGCGTTGCCATTCACATTAAAGTACACTGATGTGTATGTCTTTGTCCTGCATTTGATTTACACACAAGCTCCTTCGATCAATTTTGAAAAGAAAATCTTAAAAAGACCCTGGAATTTTGGCTGTATAAACAAATGATCTAAAAATTTGGCCATTGGCAATGTGAGCAATGAAAAGTATCCACGGAAGTAGCCAATGCAGAATGAGGTGTCACATTGTGGTAGAACTGCGTACGGATCCATGCAAAGCATATATGTACAAAACCAAATGCATCTATCTGATTTTGTTGTTCACTGCTACTTGCTGGCTTGACCCTGAGGACTTCGTACATTAATACCAAATATACTATAATAGTGAGCAAATATAGAGCATTGTTATTTCTCAACCTTAAAAAAAAAAAAAATCGGGTGTAATTGTCACTAATGCTTTGTATAGCAAGTGTTAGTAAATATCAGGTGTAACCACTCCTCCCTCACTCCTCTTACACTCCTTTCACGACTCCTTCAGAGCACATGTAAGGCCAGCAGCGGATGATGCTCTGCTAACTTTGGCCCTCAGGCAGTGTTCCAAAATACTCTAGTGGTTCACCTGTATAAAAAATTGCAAAATATTTTGTTTCAATGGGATGCAAATGTAGGAAAGGTAATTTCTATCCAACCTAAATCTCGATTTCATTTCACCTTTTCTCTATTTTCATTAACTGCTACCCTCTAAGATGACCTCTTATCATATCCAATTCCACTACCACAGAAAACCATTTTCACCTGTGATGTGTCGCAGGTTTACAACAGCTCTGCATGGTTGTGGTGCTGTTGTTGTTGTGGTTCTTGCTGGGGATCGATTTTTGAAATGTGCACCCATTGGTTGGACAGCTGCCAGACCCCCACCCACATTTGTCGCTTGATTCCACCCACCATGGCACCCAGACCAAATAATATGGCTGCCATCTTGGTTTTCTGGTGGGCCTAAGGCATCAGGCTTGTAGGCCTCTGCTGATTATACACTGCCCTGGTTTGTTGCATCAAATTTCCATTGGCATTGTTTGGTTTTAGTGTTACTCACGATGAGGGACCCCAAAAAATCTAATCATTGTTGAATAAAAATTGTACGGTTTAATCAAGCCCGTCAACACGCACAGTACGCGTCTCCCTAACAAAAGAGCGTTACGTAATTTTTGAATGGCACCAAATTGGAGTTAAGCAATCCATGACTGTGTGATGCATCAGCTTGATCCGATATATCCGTGGGGATGGTGACGTGGGTGAGGCGTCGAATTAATCTTTTAATATCGCATTAAATGTGTGTTTCCCAATCACGCTATTCATCCTTGAAGAATGCGCTATATGCTTGTTTCCAAATCGGCCCGTTACCAGATTTTCTCTCAAGTTGTGACCACAGTGCGGTCATTCTTGTTTTATATTAATGGAATGTATGTAAGAAGAGTGGGATCTTTACTCAATACTCATCCAGAACAATCTTTTTTAAAGGGAAGGAAATAAGAGTCAACCACACAGAGTAGTTTCTTGTTGCATGTAGACTTTTTTTTTTACCTTTTCTCATCTTCTGACCCCTTGCAAATACCAAGTTCACCCATGATGGGATACTGGTCCCATTTTTGCATCGGAGCTCCTCGCTCTGCACTCAGTGTTCTTGATAGAGAATGTATCAAAGCCTGTTCCACTTGTGGGTGACAACTCGTTTACTGACAGCTTTTATCTCCTTTAGCTCCTGGCGTACTGCAGAGCAGTTTCTTCTTCAATAATTGTCTACCATTACTAGCGAAGGGACCCGGTTATATGTCAATTAGTAAATAGTGAATTGATTATTTGTTGGTGCCCAGCAGGTTTTTTTATGTTGACATATTACTGACCCTGTTGTGCCTCGTAGTCAGGATGGAAGTTTGTTCATTAATGTTGAGGAGGTTGATGTGGATGTGGCCTTTAGAAGATGAAATTGGTAATGTCGGATTGGTGTGTGGACTTCGAAGGTGAGATCGTTTTAATTGCTGCTGTGCTACAGGAGTGCTGCTGAAAGAATGATACTTTTGGCAAATGTGCAATATTGTGGGTTGCCATAGTAACTGATGTGTGATGTTCTTTGACACGTGATAAAGAGACATACAGTTGTTCATGGGAAAACACAGGGTTTTTTAAGGTAAAGCCAACCCTTTGTAGTATTTGTCCTTGGGTATTTTTATTGTTATGGCAAATGCTGATCGAATTGGAAGCTGGCAACGACATAGTTGAAATGGTTTAGTTGTAATTTTTGGAAAGAGCTTAGATATTATTACCTCCTCCACCAAAGGAGGATGGAGGTTATATTTTCCAGTTGTTTTGTATTCATGAACAAAAGATTGAAAAGTTCATGTTTTTGGATAGGATGGGGGAAGAATCAGACGATATGAGATGGTGGTGAACAACTGTTTTGAAGACCTGGAATGATCCTCATTCCAAAATCATGGGCATTAATATATGGAGTTGGTCCCCCCTATGCTGCTATAACAGCCTCTACTCTTCTGGGAAGGCTTTCCACTAGATGTTGGAACATTGCTGCGGGGATTTGCTTCCATTCAGCCACAAGAGCATTAGTGAGGTCAGGCACTGATGTTAGGCGATTAGGCCTGGCTCGCAGTCGGCGTTCCAATTCATCCCAAAGGTGTTTGATAGGGTTAAGGTCAGGGCTCTGTGCAAGCCAATCAAGTTCTTTCACACCGATCTCGACAAACCATTTCTGTATGGACTTCGCTTTGTGCACGGGGGCATTGTCATGCTGAAATGGGAAAGGGCCTTCCCCAAACTGTTGCCACAAAGTTGGAAGCACACAATCGTCTAGAATGTCGTATGCTGTGGCAGTGTAGCGTTAAGATTTCCCTTTACTGGAACTAAGGGGCCTAGCCCGAACCATGAACAACAGCCCCAGACCACTATTCCTCCTCCACCAAGCTTTACAGTTGGCACTATGCATTCGGGCAGGTAGCGTTCTCCTGGCATCTGCCAAACTCAGATTCGTCCGTCGGACTGCCAGATGGTGAAGTGTGATTCATCACTCCAGGGAACGCGTTTCCACTGCTCCAGAGTCCAATGGTGGCGAGCTTTACACAACTCCAGCTGACGCTTGGCATTGGTCATGGTGATCTTACGCTTGTGTGCAGCAGCTCGGCCATGGAAACACATTTCATGAAGCTCCCGACAAACAGTTGTTGTTCTGACGTTGCTTCCAGAGGCAGTTTGGAACTCGGTAGTGAGTGTTGCAACCGAGGACAGATGATTTTTACGGGCTGTGCGCTTTAGCACTTGGCGGTCCTGTTCTGAGCTTGTGTGGCCTACCTCTTCGTGGCTGAGCTGTTGTTGCTCCTAGACGTTTCCACTTCACAATAACAGCACTTACAGTTGACCGGGGCAGCTTTAGCAGGGCAGAAATTTGATGAACTGACTTGTTGGAAATGTGGCATCCTATGACGGTGCCACGTTGAATGTCACTGAGCTCTTCAGTATGGCCTATTCTACTGCCAATGTTTGTCTATGGAGATGGCATGGCATGGCTGTGTGCTTGATTATATATACCTGTCAGCAATGGGTGTGGCTGAAATAGCCAAATCCACTAATTAGAAGGGATGTCCGCATACTTTTGTTCATGTAGTGTATATACATACATACACATATACACACGCGCACTTGCATACATGTACACACACACACACACACACACACACACACACACATGTTACCTGGTATTAATACTTTGTAAGAGAATTCTTTTTTTTTTTTAATTTACTGAAGTTTTCTTGCTGAAGTAAATAGCCGAAAATGAAATTATTTGTTTGTACGGAATTGACAGAATAATTTGTGCTTATATTATTTTTGTTTGTGTGTTTAGTGTTTCTCATTTTGAGGCCATCACACTTTCAATATCATGGGTCTTTTTCTGCCCGCTCAAGCGTCAATCTGACCGGCCTATGGATTGGTCACATATTTCTTATTTTATATCCTCTTATCATAATCACTGTATACTCCTTTTTTACTGCCTCACTCTTTCAACACGTCTGATCTCTTTGGAAATCTATCTTCCTCCATCTGTTCCAGGTTCCCAGGCACTTAAGCTCTCTCTTTACCAACCCCCCCCATCAAGTTTACCAACCCCCTTAGCTTGTCCATCCTCCTTGTATCCACCCTCTTCACTCACACAATCCTCCTGACGCAGTCCTTCTCGCAGACCTGATTGATCTGTTGTTGCTGCTCCATCAGTGCCACAATCACCAGACCATATATAGGCATTCACAAACAATAATCATTATTGATATTTGTGTATTCTTATATACTGTCTCCAGATCATACACGATATACCACAAATAATAATCATGATAATGGTTATTGTTTGTGGAATTTCATGCAGAAGATTGGTCTTTTGGACAAATTTCACTGATAGGATATCAAGAAAAGGTTGTGAATTCATCGCTATTTATCTATTTGATTACCTGTATATACCTGATACAGTATTATTTTATTTTATTTTTTGAGAGTGAGCTTTATGGAAGAGTTCATATTTTGCCATTATATAATCATTAGGGAATACCAAGAGGACAATATGCTCGGGAATAACAAAGGGACAATATGTTGCATGCTCTTCTCTGTTTATCAAATAAAATATTTGCATGGGCTCATGCTGGAAGGTATTCTTGAAATGGACGTAATTGATAAAAACCAGACGTGTGGTATTCATGGCAAGTGGGCTGGATGTAAACTTAACACAGATTGACATCTGCATGATTATAGCCAGACAAGAGGAAAGCTCATTAAGTTTCTTGGGAGGTTTTCCTTTGTTATAACACTCATGTGCCAAGCTGTGCTGGAATAAAATCATTTCACTGCTGGTGAAATGTCATCTGCACTCTTCCTTTTAATTAACAAGGCGTGATATTTCCATGATATTGCTGAATGAGTGTATTGATATTGGCTTCTGTGCAACACTCGCCGTTCAGCTGTTTATCCTGGGTATGGATCCCAACCCAGCTATAAACTATTAGACTGGTCTTTAAACTTGCAGTTGGAGGCATATCAATGTGCGTTGTCCATCAGATGGACATTGACTGAAGTTACACCACTTGCTATTTCAGTGTGGTTATCTGTGAAGCAGCTCCTCCACGAAAAACAAAACGTTCTCAGGTTATTCACATATCACATGTGAACAACAGTCTTTATCTGCGAAGAGCAATCATTATTACCTCCACAACCTAAGGTGGGCGGAGGTCATGTTTTCACCCCTGTCTGTTGGTCTCTCTGTCTGTGAACAGGATATCCCAAACAGTTGTGGATGGATTCTGACGAAATTTAGTGGAGAGGTTGGGTAGGTATGTGACAGGAAGAATTGATTCAATTTTGGTGAAGATTCGAACCTGGATATGGATATGAGAATTTTAAAGTGATTCTTCACCTTTGAGTGACAGGGCAAAATAAAGACCGACATACAGCACGTTATCTCAAAAAGTTATGGACGGATTCAGATGAAACGTGGTGGACTGGTTGGGTGTGTGACAAGGGTGAACCATTTAGAATTTGGTAAAGATCCGAATACGAATCCGGATACAATAATTGTTTGAATTATTTAAGTGATTCTTCACCATTGAGTGATCGGGCCGATATATACAGGGTGTTTCAAAAAGATTGATACAACTTTGACTTCCTGCCAATTCTTTGTTTTTTGACCTATACTGTTTTCCTTTTCAGGGGTTGTTGGTGTTATCGTGGTATTTGTTCGTTGGCATTTCTAGCTCCGTAGCTCAACTATGCCATTGACAGTTGAGCAGAAGACAAAAATGGTGGCTCTGTTGTATGAGACTAAATCATATGTAGACACCCGCCGGAGGTTCTGCCTGGAATACGACCTCAGAACACGTGGTGGACCCACAAATTGTGCCATTCAATGTATTGTGAAACATTTTTGGCACAAGGGTACAGTGCACAACCAGAGCAAGGGAAACAGTGGCAGGCCAGCATCAGTAACCAAGAGCCAAGCCAACATCAACACCATGTGGGATTCTGCAGTGGACAGTCGCTGCGGCCCACTGTCGGCGCTCCCAGGAGCCGGGCATCAAACCAACATCAGTCTGGCGTATCCTCACGAAGGAATTGAAGCCTTTCCCATGCATCATCTATATTAGGCATAAAGTGAGTCAAGATGACTTGAGAAGGAGACTTGATATGTGTAATTGGCTCAGTGACAGGATGGAGCAGTACCCAAACTGGATCAACCTGATGTGGTTCAGTGATTAAGTCCATTTCCACTTGAACGGTGTCATCAACAACCACAACAACATTTTCTGGGGGGCAGAACCACCTGAGACTTACAGGAAAGTTGGACAGAACTTTGGAGTCAGGATCAATGCCTGTCTGAACCGCGGAGGGGCACACATCGAGTACGTCAATTACAAGGATTTTGCGTAAATGCCAATTTCAGACCTTGGCCTCTTACATACTCTAGCAATGACTTACTGCAATAGCAATCAGTGATAGAAAATACCATGCCATAACCTTTCAATCAATGATTGGTTCACGTTCCTCTTCCTGAGGTTTCTTTTTCTTTGTAAATAAACGTTTAAAGTTGTATCACTCTTTTTGAAACACCCTGTATGTGTATATATATATATACACACATATATATATATATATATATACATATACATATATATATATATATATATATATATATATATATATATATATATATATATATATATATATATATATATATATATATACAGACTTGGCATTTAATATGGAATTTTTTTTTGTGGGGGTGAATTTTGTTTTGTGGGGGTGAATTTGTGTGGGGATGCGACACAGCCAGGGCCAGTTTATTACTCCCGCCAGGGAGTAACGCATTCGATCGTGTCCGTCCGTGTGTGTGTGTTCGTGTGTTTGTGAACAAGATATCTGGAAAAGTTCTGAACGGATTTGGATGAAAGTTGGTGGAATGATTGCCCTTGGGATAAGGAAGAATTGATTAGTTTTTGGTGAAGCTCAGGATATTATTCCGGATCCAGGAATTTTTTTGGAAATTTTTTTGGGAAAGATATTTTCTGTTTTACTGCATTAAAGCTTTTATTCTTATTCTTAAATGATGTTTTTCTCCTCTAATTCCGAGATATATCAAAATAAATTCTCTGACAGTTAGGGCTTACTTTCTTTTTCATTTATTGTTTTGGGGAGAGGGGATGTTAAACAAAACATATTATTCCAACTAAACCCACGGCGGGAGTATGCGCTCTACTGAGTGGCGTTCTAGTGTAATGTTTATAATTACGTGCCATTTGCTTGGCTGGTAGTGTGTGTCGTGTAGTGTCATAAGAAACAATGGAAAAGTCGCAGAGGTCATTTACATACAGGGGATTTACCCTTAACCCCTAAGCTCCATAACACAAGAGCCACCCTCCATATGGCCGCACGTCACACTTAATCCGAACACACGGAGCTGACTTAAGTTACAGGTTTTTTTTTTCATGACAGTCGGAGCACACTACCTATACAATCCTACCTGGCCTCAGGTATTTCATTGCCTACCCCTCATAAACGTAACAATACTTTATTTTATGTCTTTAATACAGGAAAATAATACTTTATTTTATGTCCTTAATACAGAAAAATAATACTTTGTTTTATGTCATTAATACAGAAAAAATAATACTTTCTTTTATGTCCTTAATACAGGAAAATGATACTTTATTTTATGTCCTTAATACAGGAAAATGATACTTTATTTTATGTCCTTCATAACTGTTATTCATGAAAATATAACACAAACATACATGCTAATTAAGAGTACATTTTGGCGAAAATGGGAAACAAATTTTAAAGTTGAAGTCCCTGACCCGATTTTTGTCTGTTATCTCTTACATTTGCACATCGCGGATTTGCGGTTCACAGAGATTTTCATGAGCATAACCCCTGTGAATGGCAAGGCCCTCCTGTACAAGAAATTGCACTCCCATTCAATAATTTCACCGGCATCCTTATTTAATGGAATTCTTCAAAACTGAATGTCAAACAGAAGTGTTGAAATGAGGTTGGAAAGAAATTAATGCATGGGTTGAAAAGAAGGTTAAGAAATTAATAAGAATACATGAAATTTATTCATGAAATGTATGAAATGTAATTGTAAACACATGAAATGTAATTTATAAGAACTAGGGCATTGCCCGTACGTGGGTGCCCGTTCCTTGCCAAAAAAAAAAAAAAACGCTACCCGTACGCTCTACCCCGCCCGTACGCCCGTAAACAAAAAAAACAACGCTCTTCGCTTCCGCCCTTCGCTCTGACTGAATTGGGAGAAATAATGTGCATAAGAAATCGAATTACGTACCGTAATGGCGGTCAGCTCGTAACGCGCTCAGCTCCGCTCGTCTCACATCGGCCACGCCTACGCAACAAAGCGTTCTGTGATTGGCTGCCGGAAGTGAAGTCTTCACTGTCCGGAAGTTCGCAAATCGCAGTTACGATGAATCGTTTTAATTTAATCGCAGTTTGAATTCGTTTTAAAACATAGTTTAACGGCAACATAGTTTTCCAACGTGAAATAAATGAATACGCTGTCAAATGTGCCGTCCGAGGCAGAGTCTGATCGCCACGTTCGGCACACGTGATAGCTCGCTGCTCTCTGATTGGTTGAAGCGTTTTTTGGACATAGCTCGGTAAGTACTTCTCCGATTAATTTAAAACCTTGAAAAGGCACATCCTCGGGTCCCCAGCAATATACCTGGCAAGTTTCAAGTATATCGGACCCGTGGTTGTCGAGAAACAGCGGTCACAGACAAACGTACAAACGTACAAACGTACAAACAGAGATTACTGGAATTATAGATAGATACATGAAGGCTAAGAAAGTGAAATATTAGGTGTACCCAGGAGCGTCGAGAGGGGAGTTCAGGGGGGGTCACTGCCTCGGGGCCTGGGGTCCGTTGAGGGGCTCGAACTTCCCCTGTAATTTTTTTAAACAGTACAGTGAAACCCCTCATCCGCTCATCCTCATTTCCTCATTGTTACATTTAATCCCAGAAGCTTGTTTTGCTTTCCTTGCCGACTTTCTTGCCGGGAAAAATTAACATTTACCGCTGTTATTAATGGTACAGTTTCAAACTTTACAGAAAATGGTTATTAACCAGAAATGTGCGTTACAAAGAAATGTGTTTGCATCCTCTTTGTCCAAAAAAATTATTAACCATCTTCTCACGTATTTTTTTTGCCAATCTTATTTTAAAAATAGTGCTGAACAGTCGAGGGTGCGAATTGACTCGATCAGTCCAAACGTCCCGCTGTCTCCCTTATTTTTGATCATACGGCTAAATAAAAGTTTTTTTTTCTCGGTAAAATATTCAGGTAAATGACACGGATAAATAATAATTTAGTCCTTGTGTGCATTTTATTATATACTGTATACTGTTTCAGGCCGTTTGGCTGGAGCATTCCATGACGCTTTGGTTTGGACAATTTGACTGTACTGTATGTTCCGCATTCTGCAGCATGTAGGAGGTGCACCAGTTTCTGGTTCGTAAATTACATTGTATTTGTTTTTAATTCACGGTTTCGTTATTATTCTGAAAATTTATACACAAATGTTTGTTTTAGGAAACGATTATTTCGCACTAAATCCCATTTTGCCCGAAGACCCAAGGATACCTCAATCTGCCTTGCCCCTAAGGCCTGGAGTGTGTGATTATCGCCGTTGGTGAGATATTTCATTTTTTTTATCTTTCAGTTTGTGAATTGTGACCATTGTGAATTGTGAATTGTGACCACCATAAATCAGGGGCGCAGAAAAGAAAAGAAAGGGCCGCGAGGGAAAAGTACGTGACTCAAAGACAGAAAACCCTTGAAAATCTGGCCTTCTCAACGAAAGTGAATGTGACTCAGGCTGACGTCAGTGATGACGTGGTTGATTTATACAGCGAAAAATCAAATTGCTGATGTCGAGACTGAAAGTGATATCTGTATTCCTGTCAATGAACACGCAGAAGCAGGAAGTATTGTCTCAGTGCTGCCTGAAAAACAGGAGGGTGCCACAGAAAGGAAACTGTTAGATTTTGACGTCGGCTTCTTCCAAACTAAAAACCCTGCACCTGCTCAAGTAGAGGAGGCAGTTCGTCGAGGTCCTGAAAGTTATCCTTCACAGTTTCCTGATGATGTGGATGGGCATTCATTTCCCGTTTGCCTGCTTCACACTAAATTGACAAACGGTGAAAATGTACCCGTGATTGGCTTTCTTGGAGCAAAAGTAAGCAAGCATTGCTTTGCTTTCCTTGCCGTCTTTTCAGGAAGCTCCTGGTGCCTAGTCACTCAGCTCTTGCTTCAACTTCAGGCTACTCCTTTCAACAGAAATGGAAAAGGTTGCATGAAAAGATTCCTGAACGCCAAAGCAGTAGCAGTCACAAAATGTGTTACATTGAATGGTGTAACTTGGAGAAACGCCTCAAGTGTGACTCAACCGTCGACCAGCGACTCTTTGCAGAGCATTCAGTCAGGCAGCAAATTGGAAACAAATACTATGCAGAATTCTAGATGGGATGTTGCTCCTGGGGGAAAGAGGGTTGGCACTTAGGGGGAAAAGTCATCTCATTGGGAATCCAAGAAATGGTAATTTTCTGGGCATTTTGGAGTTGATCAGCCATTATGATCCATTTCTTGAAGAACATCTCAACAAAGTGAAGGAATCTCAAATCACACATGACCGGTTGCAAGTTCATTACTTGTCCCCAGTAAGTCAAAACGACTTTATAAGGTTTTGCTCTAAAAATGTGACAAATGCGATCCTCAACAAACGAGAAACCTCAAAATACTTTTCTCTAATTGTCGATGCAAGTCCTGACTCAGCGCATGTAGAACAAACTGTGTTTATTCTGCACTATGTTCACTTGAATGATGAAAATAAAAACTACGAGATTCAATAAAGATTCCTTGATTTTGTGGATTGCAATAAAAAAAATAGGTGAAGCGATTGCAGGACTGACCCTTGATACTCTCAAAAAGCGGATAAATAGGTTGTTGTAGAGCGGTTGTTGTAGAGTGGATAAATATAATTGTAGACTGCCGTGGCCAAGGGTTTGACTATGGAAAAAACATGAGCGGCTCCTACAAAGGTGCTCAAGCTCATATTCTGAACGACAATCCCCTAGCCACATACTCGCCCTGTGCTTGTCACAGCTTAAATCTGTGTGGTGTTACAGATGCTGAATGTTGTCCAGAAGTGATTACGTTCTTTGGAGTCGTTCAAAAATTCTACAATGTGTTCAGCTCCAGCCCACAAAGATGGGAAATTTTGAAGGAAAACGTTGACTGCTCTCTGCACAGCGTGTCAGATATACGTTGGTCTGCCCGGGTGGACGGTGTTAAGCCTTTTGCAGTTCAACTTCTTGGAATAAAGGCCATTGAAATAGCACAGGATCTGAATCTGAGAGCAGAGACTCCATCCGATCTAAACGGCATTCAGACCTACATAAATTCATTTGAGTGTATCCTCATGGTCTCTATTTGGCTTAAAGTCCTCACAGCAATCAACTTCAGGAACTCAGTTCTGCAAGCCAGAGATGCGACATTGGATGTAGAGGTTGAGAATATAAAAATCCTAATTGAGGATCTCAAACATTTGAGAGAGATTTGGGATGCAGTTTTGACTGAGAGTAAGCTTGCTGCTGAGAGCCTTCATATGGCAACCTCAATGATGTTGCCAGAGAAAAGACGAAAATGTAGGAAGAGGTTTGCAGACGAGACATTGAACAAAGAGGTGATAGATTCCAATCCAGAAGATTGTTTCAAGCGTCAAGTTTTCTATGCTCTTCTGGACCGTGTCATCGGAAACATGGCCAGGCATTATGAGGCAGCCAGGGAGCTAGAGGCGACATTTGGTGTCATGTGGAAATACCCAAACTTGAACCAAGAAGAGGTATGTGAACAAGCTGGAGTACTTTGTGAGAAGTACAGTGTTGATGTGTATGAGGATCTAGTGGATGAAATAGAACACTTAAAGGCGATCCGCACAGCTAATCTGGGACAGACACCTTTATCACAACTTAAACTGTTTAACAATCTCCACGAGTTGAAACTTGACACCTTGTTCCCCAATATCTCCATCGTGTTTAGGATCTTCTGTGCCCTACCTGTCACCATTGCACACGTGGAACGCTCATTCAGTACACTGGCAAGAGTAAAAAATGTCCTGAGATCAACCATGTGTCAAGATCGACTGACGACTTTGGGACAATGGCGGTGGAAGCGCCTCTAGCAAGGAAATTGGATTTCGATGCCGTTATTGAACTGTTCACCAGCGAGAGAGCCCACAGAGCACCTTTCGGGTCGAGCTTCATTTCATCATATAAATATTTGTGTTTGGTTTTCCTTTGTATATGAATGCTTGATAGATTAAGAACTAGAACAGCACCCGGTAGACCGCATACCTCCCTCCACCAGGCTGAACAATTTACATTTTGTATCCCACTGATAGGCCGGATCTGGATCCGGACCTGAAGCAAAATCGAATCGGCTTGTTCTTGTCACCAAAGCAACTCATCCACTTAGTTTTGTCATAACTCGTCCATAACTTTTAGAAGTATGATGCTGTATATCATTTTTGGCCCCATCTCTCAATGGTGATCAGAGAATCATAATTATAAAAAAAATATCGTTTCCGGATTCGGATTCTTCGCTAATATCGAATCGATTCGTTCTTGTCGCACTCCCAACCTGTCCAAGTTTTGCCTGAATGCGTCCATAACTTTTTGAGATATCCTGTTCACAGACAGACAGGTGGAAACATAACCTCCGTCCACCTTTGTTGGTGGAGATAATGATTTAAATTACAATCTGAGTAATAATTCATATATTCTTGTTGCTTTTTAGATTTATTTGATACTAAGAAGAGTAGCCGTCCCCAGTGATGGAAAAGTTTAAGTTAATCTTTCAATTCAAGTAATTTCATGGAGTGTTAAAAAGGTTAATTGTGTTGCACTCTTGGTTTAACTCAGAGCCAAAGCTTCAGGAACTAAAATGCAAAAGGAGCCAAAGAAGCAAAAGGAGCCAAACCTCTGAATGACTTATGACACCCACCGTGAAATGGTGGTGCAAAATCAGGTTGTGGAGGTTAAATTTGTCTTAGAGGGCAAAATTCAAATAAAATTTTACATCACCATTATTCATGCCTATTCTCCTGTCTTTTCCAAAGTGAATGTTGAGATTTTCAAATGCAGCATGTGAAGCGGCCGCCGGAAACAACAGCCGATGCACGGACAGACACCAACTTCAACTTGTATAATAGATTTATTAATGCTTTATTTATTTACTTTTCAACACTTGTACTGTGATATCTAAAAGGCTGCTGCTGTAGTTTTGTTTATTTATGAGCTCATTGCTATTCTAATTTAGGATCTTCATTAAAGAAAGTTCCTTAAAAAGTTATAAAAGAGAGAAAGGGTGTGGGTGCGACCACCGAGGTTCTTTACCTCGGGGCCCGTGATGGCTCTCGATGCCCCTGCATGTACCGTACTGTGTACACAGCTTAAAACATGACATTACTTTCCGGTGCAGCTAATATATTCTGGTTGTTGTAGAGCGGATAAATATAGTGTTTTGATCTTGGTGACATTTTATGACTTTTTATGGGATAAAAATGAATATTCTCTGATTTTGCCAGCACACGGTGGCAACAAAAAAGTTATGAATCGGATTGGCTTATGGATTTATTAATTACCGTTTCCTTCCTTTTTGAGAAATATTTACATTACGCTTGCGAGCAATTTTGCCCGAAAGGGTCATTGTTAATGATATATTGTGTAAGTTTTGAAAATGGACAATGTATCCTGAAGGAGTAAATTGTGATTGGTTGACTCTTTGGGTGACTCAATGTTTGTTTGGATGACTTAGAAGATATAATTGGGATTTGAGGGAATACTCATCTTCTTCACACCCCAAATCGGTGGCCATTTATCTCCAAGCGGCTAACAATTTTGCCAAGCTGCATTGTGCCAGCAAATGTGATCACATATCATTGAGGGCAAACCATGCTGTTTTAAAACAATGGTATATGACATCTCATCAGAAATCAAGTGGTGTTATCAAAGATGTTAATAGGACAGGTATGTAAAATATCAGAACAGTTTAGGGGCCTTCGTTGGGCCCTGCGACCCATTTCACACCGAGTTTTGGTTTGTGGTCTGACTTGTAAAGCATGTGAACAGTAGTCACAACCCACTCCCACTTTCCCTCCACAGACAAACAGTGCCATGGGTGACCGCTGGAACTGGCTGTACTTTGTTCCATTGATAATCATCGGGTCTTTCTTCATGCTCAACCTGGTACTCGGGGTTCTTTCTGGGTAAGGTTCTCCATTGTGCTATCTGACAAAACTATCCATCGGTTGTGTCGATGTGCATGCCATTTTACAAAATAATTATGGAAAAAGTAAAGTTTCTAACACAAGGTAATGTCTCACTTTGAGGTTGAGGAAAGATCTCAGATTGAAATTTGAAGCAAGCCAAAGATATAAGCCTTTAAAGGAAATAATGGCCTACCAAGTGGAGTTCCGCTGGCAGGGAAGCTTGGAGTGAGGCACACTCATCTCTGAGCTGTTTTGCCTGGGTTCAAATCCCGACCTAGCTATCTAACTCTCGGATGGATGTTAAGCCAAAGGACCCATTTACCAGCACTGCTGCTGTTGTTGGGAGTGAAAGCTCTCACAGTGTCATTCATGAAGAGTAGGCGAGTTCTCGCTGGTACCAAAACAAACTTCTGATTCCTGCACATGTAGTCAAGTATCCTGCATTTGAGTCGATGTTCTACAAAGTGTGTGTGTGTGTGTGTGTGTGTGTGTGTGTGTGTGTGTGTGTGTGTGTGTGTGTGTGTGTGTGTGTGTGTGTGTGTGTGTGTGTCCAGAGTTGAAAAGGTGAAGTTAAAAGCTAAAACTTCTCATATGTTTGGTAAGAAATAAATTGAGTCAAAGTGAAGGCTCCGTAAAACTGAGATAATTTCCTATAAAAGTTGAAAAGATTGTGGGAACAGTTGAGAATTAAAGTGTTAATCAAAGTGCGAGTTGACAGTTTGCTAATGAAGGAGAAGTGCTGAGAAATGAGTGGGTGGTGAAAGTGATTCGTTGAGTCTTGAGTTACTTGCTGAGTCTTTCCTATCTCTGTCAGTAGCGAAAAATGGAAATTCCAAGTGACTTTCTTTGCAGAGAATTTGCAAAGGAGCGTGAGAGGGTTGAAAACCGAAGAGCCTTTCTCAAGCTTCGTCGACAGCAGCAAATCGAAAGGGAACTTAATGGATACCTTGAATGGATCTGCAAAGCTGGTGAGATCTGAATAATTTGTTTATCTTTTAGCATACTTTGAAACAACACTTTGCAACAGATTAAAGTCCAAACTTCTCTCCCTCAAACCCAATTTAAAACATCAAAACCGGTTAGCTAACTGACTGACTTTAACAACCTTCTGGATCATCATCTGGGCTCCCTTCGTTACCAAGATTTTGTCCCTTTAAGCTAAGAACATCTCCGAAGAGTGAGTTCAAAACTTCAGTTGTGTCCAAACATCACTTATTCAGGCAGTTCAGCACAATTGTCAATCAGACATTATCTTGTTGAGGGAATCTTACATTAACAGACATACATTATGCTGATATAACATGTGCTACGTGCTCCTCCCCGACCCCCTGGTCACGGTGTACCTCCGAGCCCGGAGAGCAGTCACGGCAGAAAAATGTGTTATTCTGTGTGTCAAAGATCAATGGAGAAGCCACCCCAATTGTTACTCACAAACAAATATTGTATTGAGATCACACAAAAATAACGGTATAACAACAATAGTATTCAAAAGTACAATCAATATGTCCTATGATGGTACCATCAGTTTTGCAATATATAACTCACTGTGCTCCAAGTGAGTGGAACAAGAACCTTCCCCAATGTCTCTTATTCCCGGGTCCAAGATGAAGTTCATTCGCTCCAGCGATCGCTAGAACGATGTCCAAACGACCAGAATCCCGTGCGGATGGCCAGGGCAGTCACACAGCCTAAGCTGTACAAAAGCGCCCTCAAGGCGACTGGGAAATCCAAAGGCGCCCTACAGGTGACCGAGAGATCACACCCTCGGCTATGGACGAATTAGCCTTCAAAAATCCGCGTCACACACACACCCCAGATCGACGTCTGAATGCGGTGAGAATGGTCGAAAAGAAACGAAACCGTGAGCGAAGCACAAATCCTGCACGAGTCAAAATGGCCGACGACCCGGTCTCATGGCGCATGGCACGGCGATGATTCTCTCCTGAATCGATCGCAAAACCTGACATGCAGGTTGACCGGTCACAGCGATGACAACTCCGTCATAGGAATTCCTCTCCCGGAAACCTGAAAGTTCGCTAGTGACTCTGGCTCGCCAACGTTCGCTTCAGAACCCGGAGCAACTCGGCTTTCTTGTCTGACTCATTCGCTCCGCCCTTTTTTCTACCTCTCCTCTTCTTCCTCGTCTTCCGGTTCCCGATCCGGTTTCCTGTTTCATTTAACATTAACATTTTTACCTTGTGACAATAATAATGGCTATCTCCTTCAAACAATAATAATAATACTACATAGAACCAGAAATGTTTCAAGGGGATGAAAACCACAACAACGGAAGTGACGAATCCGTAACACATGATGAGGCATGACATTTAGTTTGAGAATATACAATATGAGCATCGGATTTCCTGACTTTTCCAACTGTTTATCACTAAAGCAGACTAATACAAGTACTGCAAAATGCAGGCTCTCATTCCATATTGCTTGCTTACACACACACACACACACACACACACACACACACACACACACACACACACACACACACACACACACACACGCACACACACACAACCCAGGTGTTCAGATGCACACTTGCACACATTCAGACACCCAGACACGAAGACACAAATGTGCTCAGACACATGCTCATGACGAGCTCTTCAATGAGCCTCAACAAATATTCACAAAATCATCAAAACACTGGCTTGTGCCGCCTTCTACTTCTGCTTTTATTTGTTGAGTCAAAGTATATTTTACTTATCCTCAGAATCAATTAACATTTCAAGCGAACTCGATGTGCTTTGATTTACCACCGCTGTGACATCTGCCTTTAGTAACCACATTATTAAACCTCCTCCTGTAGCATAGGGGAAGGCTTATTGCTGTTGTAGGGTTTTTTTCTACAATTAGTACCCCAAATTTTAATGGGACTCAAATGGAAGACCAAATACTGCATTGCAGTCATTACATACTGCATTATTACAGTTTATTAAACCCGCAGGAGTAGTAAACACCATTTAGAAATACAGTACTTGTTTATTTATTTATTTTCTTCCTGCACTCTCAACACTCCAAATTTCCAAACTGTATACATTTCCGAGCTGTATCCCGGAGCAGAATGAGACTTTCAGAATGAAAATTTGTATCAGTAATGGGAATACAAAGTACGCTGAGTTGACCTAATTTTGACCATGATTTAATGTTTAATATTGTCGCGTTTACCCTGTAGTGAAGACCTCAGGGCGACAGATGACCAAAATTAGCTTAAACTCCGAGGGGTATACCCAAAAATACGGCGATGTTATTTCTGGTGCTCGCGGGGGAAGGATACCGAGGTTCTTATTTGTACGGATGGACCCGACGGGGGTTTAACCGAACCCACGAACAAATAAACACACAAGACAAGAAATTGAAAGTCAACAAGGAATGATTTAATGAAAATAATGCAAGGAAAAGGAATGTGCAGTAAACTAAAATTCCTAAATGATGATCCTCCATCAGACTCAGACACGAACAAGGGAAAAATGAAAGTAAAAATAAATGTTGGACGTCGTGTAGCCACTTAATGCTGGTCTCAACGATGGTTTGGTGGCGTCACAGGCCCCGCATCCCTGCGCAGGAAAACACGCGTTGGCATGAAGTCGCGTTCACCGTCAGCCGCCAGCGCGAAGTGAACAGGCCAGGCCCTTGGTCCTTCTCGTTCGGCTGCACCAAGCTCCGACCATCCCGAACCACTCTTGGTGTCTTTTCCCACAAGCACACCAGAGAGAGCCAACAATCCTGCGACCCTCCGCCACGCAGCCAGTACCAGAGAGAGCGAATACATGTGCGTCCGCTCGTTACGAATGCCGGAACAAAGAGAGGGAATATTGCGACCGCTCATGATGACGCCCAGCACAGAGAGGGAGAAAATGGCGGTCACTTCGCTTTTTCTTCCTCCATTCTCGAAGGTCCCCTCTGATGTCACGCTCGCTCCAATCACGGAGCGCCGTCGGACGAACCAATCGTCCTTCGGGGCGTGGCCTCACGGCCATTCTTGACGCCCATTGAGAATGGTCGGCTGGGCGGGGTCGTAATGCCTGAGTACTATCGGTGATTATGGTGGTTGTGGCAATGTGCTGATTGCATGGCTGGCTGAGTAAATGTTATATGAAAGAACAAAGGGAAACATCACAAGGACAATTACACACTGGGAATTTATCCTTATGCCAATTACACACATAGGTTCTTCTTCGCGACATTCAGAGCACGCTCATCTACAATTCTATCTTGACTAAGGTGTTTCATTAACTACCCCCACACACAAAACAATATCATGACCTAATTAGTCATTTTAACATGTTTCACCATAACTCGACTAAAGTGTGTTAGATTGGAACAAAATTGCCCTCTCTAGATATCTTTAGAGCAAGGTGCATTTAAGCTTAATTTACATCATACCTCTCTGGGTTAAAGGTCAATGTCTTACACACCTAGGAGTACAAAACCACCATTTAGGTTTTTCTCCCTTTTTCTGCAATGTCCAAGCTGTATCTCGGAGATGGCTGAGGCTTTCGGAATTAATTTTCCATCAATAATGTGAATAAAAAGTATTCAGGGTTGATATAGCTTTTTTATTTACATATTTTTTGTATACAGAATCGAGGTTCATGTAAGAGTAACACATTGAACATGAAAACATGCACAGACACATAACATACAATGAAGGGAGTGGGAGACAAGAGGGGAAGATAGAGGGAAGCACACAAGCACAACAACAGTAGAGAACAGGGAGGTCGGTAGCTCTGTGGAAGGGGGAGGCCTGGGGGAGGAGGGGTACACGGTATAAAGCAAACGAACACTTCTAGGAAATTGAGGAAGGAAGTTGGGGATTGAAAGAGGCAGATTTGGGGTGTTTTAACGGGGATAGAAAAGATCAAGGTTTTGGATGGGGGAGATGGTGGTGAACAGCTGTTTTGAGGACCTGGAGGGAGGAGAGGTATTGAAGAGAGTGTGGGAGATTGTTCCAGAGGCATGAAAAAAGAGGAATGAAAGAGTGAAGGTGAGCAGAGAGTCTTAATTTTCCATCCTCCTCCTCCACACCCCTTCCTCCACCTCCACACCCCTTCTGACCTCACTGACTCCTACAACCACACTCTCTCCTCCTGCCTTGACCAACTTGCGCCTATAAAAACCAAAACAGTTTCTTTCACCCATTCTGCTCCCTGTTTTACCCCTGAACTCCGCCTGATGAAAACTCGTGCTCGCCAACTTGAAAGACTCCGCAATAAAACAGGTCTCACAGTTCACTCCCAGGCCTACAAGGACCACATACAACACTATAAAGATGCCCTCTCCCGCGCCCGCTCCGCCTACTACTACTCAAATTATCCACTCTGGCTCCGGAAACCCAAAAGCACTCTTCTCTACAATAAACAAACTCCTCAGCCCCCTGAACACCACCACCCAGTCATTCACAATAGACAACTGCATCTCCTTCCTTTCATTCTTCCAACGCAAAATTGAAAACATCTACAACAGCTTGACCACCGCCGCACCCGCTCCCCCTCAAACCACCTGCCCCCCCTTATCCTGCCATCCCCTGTCTCAATTCTCCCCAGTCTCCCCTACTGACCTCTCTGAACTCCTCATCGGAATGAAAACTGCCACCTGCACTCTTGACCCCATCCCCTCCAGCTTTGTCAAGGCCTCGCTTCCTGCTCTCTCTCCACTTATCATTGCAACAATAAACTCCTCCCTGTCTACAGGCATCGTCCCACCATCCCTCAAAATTGCTGCTGTTACCCCCATTCTGAAAAAACCTGGACTAAACCCTGACACCCTAAATAACTTCAGACCCATCTCCAACCTACCCTTTCTGTCAAAGGTTTTGGAACGCGCTGTAGCCACACAACTCAAACATCACCTCTCTGCCAATAACCTGTATGAAACATTCCAATCCGGATTCCGCTCCAACCACAGTACTGAAACTGCTCTCCTCAAAATCACCAACGACCTTCTCCTCTCCTCTGATGCTGGCAACCTCAACATTCTCATCCTCCTCGACCTCAGCGCCGCCTTTGACACCATCGATCACACCATCCTCCTCACCCGACTTGAAACCACCTTTAACATTACCGGCACTGCCCTCTCTTGGATTAAATCATACCTCTCTGACAGACGTCAGTTCATCTCCATCAATAACTGCAAATCCCCCACTGCTCCCCTCCCCCAAGGTGTCCCCCAAGGTTCAGTTCTTGGCCCCCTCCTCTTCATCCTTTACCTGTCCCCCCTCGGTCACTTAATCCGCCGTCATGGTCTCCAATTCCACTGCTTCGCCGATGACATCCAGCTTTTCATCTCCACCAAGTCCATCTCCACCGCCACCCACTCTATCCTGACAAACTGCATCACTGAAATAAAATCCTGGCTTCAAATCAACTTCCTCAAACTTAACTGTGATAAATCTGAAATAATCATCATTGGCCCAAAAACGCTCACCAAGTCCACCCATAACTTTGCCCTCAACATCGACGGTTTCCCAGTATCCACCTCCCCTCACATCCGGAATCTTGGCATCATCTTTGACCAAACCCTCTCCTTCGACAAATACACTAAACAGATCACAAAGACAGCCTTCTTTCACCTGAAAAACATCGCCCGTCTCCGTCCATCCCTCTCCTCCGTGGCTGCAGAAACCCTCATCCACGCCTTCATCACTTCCCGTCTGGACTACTGCAATAGCCTCCTTTATGGTTCACCCTCAACAATCACCAATAAACTCCAATACATTCAGAACTCCGCTGCCCGTCTACTCACCCATTCCTGGACCCGTGACCACATCACCCCCGTCCTTTACAAGCTTCACTGGCTCCCCATCTCCCAGAGAATCCAGTACAAAATCCTCCTCTTGACCTACAAAGCCCTCCATAACCTGGCCCCATCCTACCTGGCTGACCTCCTCTCCAGACACACTCCCACCCGCAACCTCCGCTCTGCTGGTACCAACCTCCTGACCCCCCCCCATCCGGACCAAATTTAGATCCTGGGGGGACAGGGCCTTCTCCATCGCTGCTCCCACCCTCTGGAACTCGCTACCTCACACCATCAGAGACTCCTCCTCACTCACCACATTCAAAACATCACTCAAGACCCACCTGTTCAACACTGCATTCAACATTTAACCCGCAGCATCTAACCCCTGACTATCTCCTCTCCTTCTCCCTCCTTTGTGCTTTGAATATTTCCCTATTGATTCTTCTTTTTTTGCAATTGTTTTTATGTTTTGCTATGCATTATGTTTTGCACTCTGTCAAAGCGTCTTTGGGCTTCCTGAAAAGCGCTATATAAAATAAATGCATTATTATTATTATTATTATTAATTTTGGCAGTTTCACCAGAAGAGGGTTACTGGCAGTTCTTGTGCGTCCTGCAGGAATATTTGGGGGACACATCACAGACAGAGCTGGGGGAGCTAGGCCAGAGAGGAGTCGGGAGAAGACAAAGGCCACCAACCTGCCTGCGGTGAGAGAGTGAAAGGCCCTCAGAATCAGCTTCTTCACGGGAGACACCAATGATCCTGAAAGCTTTGGTTTCTACAGCGTGAAGCCGAGCTAGGTGTGAGTCAGGAGCACCAGCCCAGAGTGGAGAGCAGTATTCTATTGAACTATGGATGAAAGCCTTGTATGCGGTGAGGAGCTCAGGTGTGCCAAGGAAGGACTTCGCACGACGGAGGATGCTCAGTCGGCGACTGGCTTTGGAGGCCAGCTTGGAAATGTGGTTTTCCCAGGAAAGATCATGGCAGAAGTGAGACCCAAAAGTTTGAGTGACAGAACTTCTTGGAGAGGATTGTTGAGAAAGTAGGTGGGAGGGTTTTCCAGATGGTCTTTTTGGAGAGACATAGTGAGAATGTGAGATTGGTCAGGATTGAAAGACATGTTCCACTTGTTTGACCAGTTTGTGATTTTGTCCAGGTCTGCAGAGAGTGAAGGGGCTGCTGCCTGCTGATCTGTGGGTTGAGATCTGGAGCGGCAGAGAGTGGAGTCATCAGCAAAGAGATAGAGAGGATTTTCCATAGAGTCGGAAAGATCATTGATGAATACCAAAGAAAAGCACAGGGCCCAGAACACTGCCTTGGGGAACTCCAGCCTGAACAGGAAGGGGAGATGAGAGAAAACCATTCAAGGCCACACGTTGACTATGACTAGAGGGGAAGTCCGCAAGCCATGTGTTGAGATTTCCATGGATACCATAGGATGAGAGTTTTGTGAGCAGAGCGGGGTGCCAGACCATATCGAAGGAACGAGATATGTCAAGGGAGACGGCTGATTTCCTGTTTGGCGTTGATCATATTCAGGGGAGGGGGTTGAAGCATGTAGCACAGTACCAGGATGTCATATGAAAAGTGAATGGGGTTTTGAGTGATATTTTTAGAGGGATAAATTATACAGGAATTTAGTGAGGCCTCATGTTGTGTACAGTTTTGCTTACCAGATCTGAGGAAGGACGTATATGCCAAAGAGAGGGTACAGCATACAACAACAACACAACATGCATTTTAAGGCCATTTTCCCTGCAAGAGCGGGGGTTAGCCTTGCAGTCCCCATGACAATCTTCTCCATTTTGCCCTATTTTCTGCATCTCTCCTTGTTAACCCCCTTGCCCGCATTTCTTTTTCCACCATCTTTAGCCAAGTCTTTCTCGGTCTTCCCCGTCCTCTACTTCCTTCTACATTCATTTCCATCACTCTTCTCAACCAGTCACTTTCATCCTTCCTCAACACATGACCAAACCATCTCAACCTGTTCCTCTTCACAGCATAGAGTACAGCATAGAGTCGCTACATTCATCCCGGGCCTAGCTAGACAAAGCTGTGAGGAGCGGCTGAAATAGACCAAACTTTTTCATGAGAATGAAGTTGATTGCAAAGGGATCTTATCGAGATGTTCAAGATAATAAGGGGTAGAGACAAAATAGGTGTGAATGTGTTTTTTCAACAGAATGGACACTGCCAGAACTAGAACAGCACTTGGTAGTATGTGTCCTTGGCTATCGCTGGTCGGACCAACATCTTTCAATTTAAAATAATTCTCGCTGGGTTCTGATCGTGACTAACATTGAACCAATTCTTCCTTATCACATACCCAACCTGCCCACCAAGTTTTGTCCCAATCAGTGCACAACTTTTTGAGATATCTGTTCACAGACAAACAAACAAACAGACAAACAAAGAGAATAGAAAGGGGTGAAAAGCATAACATCTGTTCACCTTCAGTGGAGGAGGTAACAAGGGGCCGCAGTTTAAGAGTAATTAAGAGGAGAGTTAGTATGGTAGCCAAGGTAGGGGTGTTTAACTCAGAGAGAGCTGAATGCATTCAATGGTCTCCCTGCAAGGATACCAACAGTGGAGTGGATTGTTTCAAAATTGAGTTTGATAGGAATCTGGAAGTAATGGGACTGTGGGAGTACTAAGATGTTGGCATGATTGCACAGGCTTGATGGGCCTAATGGCCTCCTGCATTTAGGTTACTCATAATCCCTTATATTTGCTTGTAACCTCGAAAATTCTAGTCGAGTGTCCTTACCACAAGATATAGTTTCTTGCCACCATGCCTGCATAAAAAATGCTATTGAAAAAATAACAGGACAGAGACAGACATTGCCACGATTTTCTTTGTCATACCAAAGTGTGTTTTTAATTTCAACTGGGACTAGCTGTGAACTCTCCTTTGTCCAACCAGTAATAGAATGTCCCTTTCTGCGGCAACACAATCCTCAGGGACGGCCGTGTGCTGAAGCTGAAATAAACAGCACGAGTCCAATAAGTGCACATAGCGAATGCGAGCGGCATTATATGGGAGGTCGATGGTTCCAACCCGAGTTGAGTCATACCAAACAAAGACTTTAGAAATGCCAGAGGTTGATAGACGTCTGGGTCTGGCCTGGGGAGTCATGGATTCACTTGATCATGGGGTGTGGCGCTGTCGGTATCTATGCAGGAGAACGAAAGTCAGAGTTTTTATGACTTTGGTGCTTCCAGTCTTGCTCTGGATGCGATACTTGGACCCTTACCAAGGGCCAGAAAATGAGACTTAACCCCCTTTTTAATTTATTTTTTTTGTATACAGAATCGAGGCTCATGTAAGAGATAACACATTGAACATGAAAACATGCACAGACACATAAAACATACAATGAAGGGCGTGGCAGATAAGAGGGGGAGTGAGAGGGAAGCACACAAGCACAGCAACAGTAGAGAATAGGGATGTCAGAAGATCTGTGGGAGGGGTAGGGCTGGGAGAGGAGGGAAAGGGTACACTGTATAAAGTAAATTAACACTACGATGAATTTCAGGAAAGAAGTTGGGGATTGAAAGAGGCGGAATTGGGGTGTTTTAATGGGGGTAGAAAAGATCAAGGTTTTGGATGGGAGCGATGGTGGTGAACAGCTCTTTTAAAGACCTGGAGGGAGGAGAGGTATTGAAGAGAGTGTGGGAGATTGTTCCAGAGGTGGGAGAAATGAGGAATGAAAGAGTGAAGAGTGAAGCAGAGATACAAAAGTGAAGCAGAGATACATACAAGAGTGAAGGTGAGCAGAGAGTCTTGATTTTGGCAGTTTCACCAGAAGAGGGTTGGTGGCAGATCTTGTGCGTCCTGCAGGAATATTTGGGGGACAGAGCACAGACAGAGCAGGGGGAGCAAGGCCAGAGAGGAGTCGGTAGAAGATAGAAAGACCACCAACCTGCCTGCGGTGAGAGAGAGAAAGGCCCTCAGAATCATCTTCATCGTGGGAGATACCAATGATTCCGAATGCTTTGGTTTCAACTGCATGAAGCTGAGATAGGTGTGGGGCAGGAGGACCAGCCCAGAGGGGAGAGCAGTATTCCATTGAGCTGCGGATGAAAGCTTTGTATGTGGTGAGGAGCTCAGAAGTGCCCAGAAAGGATATTGCACGACAGGGGATGTCCAGACAGCGACTGGCTTTGGAGGCCAGCTTGGAAATGTGGTTTGCCCAGGAAAGATCATGGCAGATAGTGAGACCCAAAAGCTTGAGTGAGAAGCTCTTGTTGCCGAGCAAAAGACTTCTAACTCTGCTAAGACTGGAATTGACAAAGGTAAATCTAAGTTGTGGAATGAGAAGCCACAAGGAAACACTGAGCCTGAGAAGAGAGTTTGGCCATTTCAATTTCACTCAGTTGATGCAGAGTGGCAGCCCGATGCTTGTGCAGCTTTATGTCTTCCGTTTGAGAAACCAAATGGAGTGAGTGCTGGTGGTCATCACTTGCCTCTCACTCGTCCAGACATGTGTGAGATCAAAGGCATAATGCCAGATGGGAACTGCATGTTCTGCTCGCTGTCATATGTTGTGACAGGTTCTGAAGCCCACCACGAGGCAGTCCGTGCTAAAATAGTCCAGCACATGAGAGATATTGCCCCCTGTATGCTGGGACATATCAAAAGCTATTCGGGACTGAGCACTTGTTCAAGCATGGATGAGTCCATCGAGCAAAGCAAGATGGACAGGTATGCCTGGGGCACGGATCTCGAACTGCTTACCTTTGCACATTTGACCAAAACGTGTTTGTTTTTCTACTCAGTGGTACCATGGAACTGGAACCGATATGAACCCCACAATGTAGACAGAAGGTTGGCTGTCGACGTTGCAGCTAAGTCCATCTACCTGAGACACACGGGCAGTCATTATGATTTTGTCATCTCAACTAAAGAGGTTTGCAGTTCAAGTGCTACCCCGCCTGGGAAAAACAAACGCACCAATTCACAGCAGAATGTCAATGATGGAAAGTCAGACAAGAAAAAGAAACCTGTTAATAACAGGAACCCCCAGACAGCCAATATACAGGAATGGCCTGATCATAGGTACTATTCCATCACTGAGGAATGGCAGCGCTCAGCATGCAATATGCTCGGTCTGGTTTTCATCAGGTCCAATGGTATGAGTTGTGGTGGTCCAAATGTGATTCTTACATGTCCAGACCATCACAGATTTCAAAAAATCAAAGGCGACGGCAACTATTTATTTCGCTCATTTGCACATATCATCACTGGCTCGCAACAACACGGAGCTGTGTGTTCTGCAATTATTATTATTATTATTATTTTGTATACAGAGTCGAGGCTCGTGAAAGAGCTAACATTTATCAAACAAACAAATCAAACAAACAAGCAAACAAAGTATATAAAAAGGGGAGCGGTCGACAAGATGGGGAGAGATGGGGAGGAAGCACACAAACACAACATTTGAGAGCAGGGACATCAGGAGATGTGTGGGAGGGAGAGGGCCTGGGGGGAGGCAGGATAGGTATAAAACGCAAGGACACCAAGGACTTCCAGGAAAGAAGTCGGCACCTCAAAAAAGTGGAATTGGGGTGAAATTAGCAGGGGTAGTAAAGATCAAGGTTTTGGATTAGGGAAGATAAGACATGGTGGTGAACAGCCGTTTTAAAGACCTGGAGGGAGGAGTGGGATTGAAGAGAGTGAGGGAGTTTGTTCCAGAGGCGGGAGAAAAGAGGAATGAAGGAGTGAAGGTGAGCAGAAGGTCTTGATTTTGGCAGTTTAACCATAAGAGGGTTGCAGGCAGATCTTGTGCGACCTGTAGGAATATTTTGGGGACAGAGCCCAGACATGTCTGGGACAGACATGTCAATGTGATATGTCAATTGACATGACGTGTCAATGTCACTTGTCACTTGTCACTTGTCTTGTCCCAGACATGTCAATTGTCACACACATGTCTGATATTGAGCCATTCATACTTTCCACTGGTGTGTCCAGTGTTGAAGCCTACATAAGAGCTTCTCGTATGGATAGTGCAGGTACTTGGGGTACAGAAAACGAAATTCTTACTCTCACACATTTGCTGTCTACCCCAGTGTATGTGTACAACAACGAGAGTATGGATTGGGTAAGGTACTCCCCTATGCATGTAGATGAAAATTTGCATGAAAATGTCATGCAGATGGCTATGTAAACCAAGCTGCAGCATGATCACTTTTAAGTTCTCTCGAATGTAAATCCACAGTAACTATTTTGGCCGTTTCTAAGTGCAGGTCAATGTGTGGCATGAGGCTGGATGAAGACAATACTCTTGGAGAAACGAGCAATAAGACAGAGCTGCAAGATACAGACAGGGTTACTTAAGACAATATAGGAACACATGTGCAGTGTTTGACATTGCTGACTAAGATATCTTGACACTTTTCCTCCATTATTGGGTTTCCTCCAAGTACCATATACCATTGTGTTATTCCACATTGTAAAAAATTACAGAAACAAGTGAATAAAAAAAATTATGCTAAATTAAAAAGGCAATGTAGGGATGACAAACTACAGTCTAAAAAAGGTCCGAAACAAGAGAGGGATGATGTTGGTTTAGACTTTAGAGAGTAGCTAGCAGTATTACCATCACATAACAATCCCGACATCACTGCCTCATTTACACTTCTTCAGTTATTGCTTCAAGCTTCTACAAACACTCCACTGGTTACAACAGTATTTGATTACTCCTGCAGTGTAGCCACATAATGAGACGACAAATTAGCAGCCTGAGTACAGTTATAATATCACTACATGATCATCAACTTCTTACAAACTGCATGAACATCTCCAATAACAGCATTCTATAATTATCTCCATTTGTGATTGGTTACTCTAAGTTGATAAAAAAGAAAAGTAGGAAAGAGAACTGAAGCTGCAAGAAGTCCCTGAAATTATATAGGAACTTCTTATACCAATGCAGAAATGAAATATAAGAGCTTCTAATACTTTTAGCTAGGCCGAGCCCAAGACAATAGTCTGGAGGCAGTGATGTAGGGGTTGTTATGTGATGGCAATGCTGTTAGCTACTCTCTAAACCAACATCATCCCTATCTTGTTTCGGACCTTTTTTAGACTGTAGTTTGTCATCCCTACATTTCCTTTTAAATTTAGCATAAATTTTTTTATTCACTTGTGTATATATATAGGTACTCATATATATATATACAGTCACATAAAAAAGTAAGTACACCCCATGCAAAGTTTTGACTTTTTCAACATATTTCGACATACAGCTATTTGATCTCATTTCAACAATATTGATAGATAAAGGTGATATAATATAACAAATATCATGAAACATTTACATTTTGTAGTCCATTGTGTAATTTAAATAAACATAAATGCAAATTTCGCATGTGGAAAAAGTAAGTACACCCCTACATTTATCACTACTTCAAATACCTAAAATTAGAATCAGGTGCACCAGCTCAGGTGCAAATGATTAGAACATCGTTAGAGAGGATCTTGGAGGAACCTGTCTTATTTAAACCTCAGACATTTAGTTTGGTTTGCTCTTTGTTGTTAAGTGTGCCGCGTCACCATGCCTAAATCAAAAGAGCTCTCTGAGGCCTTCAGAAAGAAGGTTATAGATGCCTACGAGTCTGGGAAGGGATTTAAAAAGATCTCCAAACAATTTGAAATCAATCATTGGACTGTCCGGAAGATCATATGCAAGTGGAGAAGATTCCAAACAACTGCCAACTTGTTCAGGCCAGGCCGCCCCAGCAAGTTCAGCCCGATAGCAGACCGCAAGGTGCTGAAAGAAGTCTCTAAGAACCCCAGAGTGTCATCACAGGACCTACAGGTAGCTCTTGCCACTGTTTTTTTTTTTTTTTTTTTTTTGTATACAAGATCGAGGCTCGTGAAAGAGCGAACATTAATCACCTAAAATTGTGTCAAAGTGCACGAGTCTACCATTAGAAAGAGGTTGCACAAATTTGATCTACATGGGAGGTGTGCCAGGAGGAAACCTTTGCTGTCCAGAAAGAACATCAGGGCAAGACTAAAGTTTGCCAATGAACACCAAGGCAAAGACCAGCACTTCCGGAACAATGTGCTCTGCACAGATGAGTCAAAGGTAGAGCTATTTGGCCACAGTACCAGAAGACATGTTTGGCGAAAACCAAAGACAGCATTTGACCACAAGAACCTGATATCAACTGTAAAGCATGGTGGTGGAAATATTATGGTTTGGGGCAGCTTTGCTGCATCACAGCCTGGGCAGCTCACCATCATAGAATCCACTATGAATTCTTCATTGTACCAGAGGGTGCTTGAGGATAATGTGAGGCCATCTGTCGGAAAGTTGAAGCTCAACCGAAAGTAGACCTTGCAACATGACAATGACCCTAAACATACCAGTAAATCCATCAAGGAATGGCTGAAAAGAAAGAAATGGAGGTTACTGGAATGGCCAAGTCAAAGCCCAGATCTAAATCCCATCAAGATGTTGTGGGGGGATTTGAAACGAGCTGTGCATGCAAGAAACTCCTCAAACATCGCACAGCTGAAAGAATTCTGCATGGAGGAGTGGGCAAAAATTTCTCCCAGTCGATGTCAGAGACTGGTTGACAGTTATAAGAAACGCCTACTTGAGGTTGTTTCTGCCAAATGGGGCAATACCACCTATTAGAGCCAAGGGTGTACTTACTTTTTCCACATGCGAAATTTGCATTTATGATTATTTAAATTATACAATGGAATACAAAATGTAAATGTTTCATGATATATGTTATATTATATCACCTTTATTTGTCAACATTGTTGAAATGAAGATCAAATAGCTGTATGTTGAAATATGTTGAAAAAGTCAAAATTTTACATGGGGTGTACTTACTTTTTCACGTGACTCTATATTTTCTTTATATCACTAGCTTGGCTCGGCTCGCTACGCTCGCCTCACCACGCTCGCCTCACCACGCTCGCCTCACCACGTGTCGTTACATAGGAACGGGTTTTTTTTAGCTGAGGATAATGACTGTACCTGAGTTGCTGTGTTATGATTTACACCAATCATAATACGAACAAGTACAGATACATTCAAAGTACACCGCCCCCATGCCAAATAATTAAATATATTGCAGCGTGGCATTGCCGGTGCGCCTCCGGCGCCCGGCAATACCGCAGTGCACCTCATAGACGCTGCATTGGGAGGGAGAGGTGTACGCTAATTGATCAATTAATTGTATAATTAAAATCAATAAAAGATTATCACAAAATATTTTCTTAATCAATTGGCTAATAGCATAACTAAACCAACCACAAGTGCTTCATCCGAAGATGTATCTTTTAGAAATTTAATTAAATAAGTCATTAATAAAAAATTAAATAATTAATTGATTAATCAATAAATTAATTAATCGATTAATCAATAAATAATTAAGCGATTAAATGATTAATCAATAAATCAAAAATATCCTTGATAGCCACATCACTTGGTCACTCATGTCCAAATATTAGCTTCCGAGCTCAAAAGGTGCTTGAGATATTGGCCAAATGAGAAAGAAAATAAATAAATGATTAATAATGAAAATAAATAAATAATAATCATAAAAAAATTAAATTATTAATCAATTCGGTCACAGAACACATAAACCACCACCATTTCATCAGAATCTGTAACTGTTTTTTTTTTGTTTTTTTTAAACGAATTAATCGAATAATTAAATAATTAATCGATTAATTGATTAATTGATTAATCAATAAATCAAAAATATCCTTGATAGCCACATCACTTGGTCACTCATGTCCAAATATTAGCTTCCGAGCTCAAAAGGTGCCTGAGATATTGGCCAAATGAGAAAGAAAATAAATAAATGATTAATAATGAAAATAAATAAATAATAATCATTAAAAAATTAAATTATTAATCAATTCGGTCACAGAACACATAAACCACCACCATTTCATCAGAATCTGTAACTTTACAAAAAATCTTTTTTTTGTCATTAATCAAATAATGAAATAATTAATCGACTAATTGATTAATTGATTAATCAATAAATCAAAAATAGCCTTTGCAGCCAAATCACCTGGTCATTAGCATGTCCAAATATCAGCTTCCTCACTCAAAAGGTGCCTGAGTTAATGGTCAGAAGAGAAAGGAAATTTAATTAATTAAATAAGTACTTAATTAATAGCTAATAATTAAATAACTTCTCAATTAATTGATTAATCAAAAAACAAAAAATATTGTTTTTGACAAAGGACTTGCTCACTATTGTGCCGAAATTTCAGCTTCCTAGCTCAAAGGATTGCTGAGATATCGCCCGGACAAACAAACAAACAAACAAGAAAGAAAGAAAACAAACAAACAACCAGAGTGAAAACTGAGTACTCCCTTTCAGCGTGCGTCACTGCCGAGCCCCCTTCGGTGCCCAGCAATGACGATTTGCAATGCCTGGAGATGGCATAGGAAAGGTGTGGTGTACAACAATTATTTTGCACAAATTTATTTGTAGCGTTTGTGATATTACATTTTTATAAGCAATTTAGGTTGAAGATTTAGGATGAAAAAATATTACACCTCACCACCAAGTAATTCAAAACACCTCACCACCACGTAATTCAAAACACTTCACCACCACATAATTCAAAACACCTCACAACCATGTAAATCAAAACACCTCACCACTATGTAAATCAAAACACATCACCACCATGTAATTCAACAAGCCTCACCACCACATAATTCAAAACAACTCACCACCACCTAATTGAAAACACCTCACCACCACGTGATTCAAAACACCTCACCACCATGTGATTCAAAACACCTCACCACCACATAATTAAAAACACCGCACCACCATGTAATTCAAAACACCTCATCACCACGAAATTCAAAACACCTCAGCACCATGTAATTCAAAACACCTCAGCACCACGTAATTAAAAACACCTCACCACCATGTAATTCAAAACACCTCACCACCACGAAATTCAAAACACCTCACCACCACGTAATTCAAAACACCTCATCACCACGTAATTAAAAACACCTCAGCACCATGTAATTCAAAACACCTCAGCACCATGTAATTCAAAACACCTCACCACCATGTTATTAAAAACACTTCACAACCACGGAAACAAAAGTTTGAGGGAGTAGTTCAGTGACAACACAGATACTGCCCAGATATGTGGATATACAGTCATGTGAAAAAGTAAGCACGCCCTTTGTAAAGTTTTGACTTTTTCAACATATTTCAACATACAGCTATTTGATCTTCATTTCAACAATATTGATAGATAAAGGTGATATCATATAACAAACATCATGAAACATTTACATTTTGTAGTCCATTGTATAACTTAAATAAACATAAATGCAAATTTCGCATGTGGAAAACGTAAGTACACCCCCACATTTATCACTACTTCAAATACCTAAAATTAGAATCAGGTGCACCAGCTCAGGTGCAAATGATTAGAACATCGTTAGAGAGGATCTTGGAGGAACCTGTCTTATTTAAACCTCAGACATTTAGTTTGGTTTGCTCTTTGTTGTTAAGTGTGCCACGTCACCATGCCTAGATCAAAAGAGCTCTCTGAGGCCTTCAGAAAGAAGGTTATAGATGCCTACGAGTCTGGGAAGGGATTTAAAAAGATCTCCAAACAATTTGAAATCAATCATTGGACTGTCCGGAAGATCATATGCAAGTGGAGAAGATTCCAAACAACTGCCAACTTGTTCAGGCCAGGCTGCCCCAGCAAGTTCAGCCCGATAGCAGACCGCAAGCTGCTGAAAGAAGTCTCTAAGAACCCCAGAGTGTCATCACAGGACCTACAGGTAGCTCTTGCCACTGTTTTTTTTGTTTTTGTTTTTTTGTATACAAGATCGAGGCTCGTGAAAGAGCGAACATTAATCACACAGAAAGACAAACAGACACATAAAACAAATAACATCGGGAGCGGTAGACAAGATGGGGAGAGAGGGGGAAGGACCCAAACACAACATTTGAGAGCAGAGACCGAGAGACATGGAGACGTCGAGAGAACTGTGGGAGGGAGAGGGCTTTGGGGGAGAGGCATGGGAAGGGGGGGGGGGGGGTGGGAGAGGTATAAAACATATGGACACTGCCAGGACTTCCAGGAAAGAAGTTGGTGTCTACCATTGGATGGTACGTCAAAGTGCACGAGTCTACCATTAGAAAGAGGCTGCACAAATTTGATCTATATGGGAGGTGTGCCAGGAGGAAACCTTTGCTGTCCAGAAAGAACATCAGGGCAAGTCTAAAGTTTGCCAATGAACACCGAGGCAAAGACCAGCACTTCTGGAACAATGTGCTCTGGACAGATGAGTCAAAGGTAGAGCTATTTGACCACAGCACCAGAAGACATGTTTGGCGAAAACCAAAGACAGCATTGACCACAAGAACCTGATACCAACTGTAAAGCATGGTGGTGGAAATATTATGGTTTGGGGCAGCTTTGCTGCATCAGGGCCTGGGCAGCTCACCTTCATATAATCCACTATTAATTCTTCATTGTACCAGAGGGTGCTTGAGGATAATGTGAGGCCATCTGTCGGAATGTTGAAGCGCAACCGAAGGTGGACCTTGCAACATGACAATGACCCTAAACATACCAGTAAATCCACCAAGGAATGGCTGAAAAGAAAGAAATGGAGGGTTCTGGAATGGCCAAGTCAAAGCCCGGATCTAAATCCCATCGAGATGTTGTGGGGGGATTTGAAACGAGCTGTGTATGCCAAAAAAACCCTCAAACATCGCACAGCTGAAATAATTCTGCATGGAGGAGTGGGCAAAAATTTCTCCCAGTCGATGTGAGAGACTGGTATAGTTATAAGAAACGCCTACTTGAGGTTGTTTCTGCCAAAGGGGGCAATACCACCTATTAGAGCCAAGGGTGTACTTACTTTTTCCACATGCGAAATTTGCATTTATGTTTATTTAAGTTATACAATGGACTACAAAATGTAAATGTTTCATGATATTTGTTATATTATATCACCTTTATCTATCAATATTGTTGAAATGAAGATCAAATCGCTGTATGTTGAAATATGTTGAAAAAGTCAAAACTTTACATGGGGTGTGCTTACTTTTTCACATGACTGTATACATTAGATATATGACTGTACCTGAGTTGCTGTTTTGTCATGGTTTACACCAATCAGAATATGAACAATTGTTTTGCACAAATGTATTTGTAATATACGTGATATTATATTTCATAAACAATTGAAGTTGAAGATTTAAGTTGAAAGAAAAATTTAATTAAAAAAAATAAAATCTACATTAAAAAAACAAAACAATACCCTTAGTTTGAGGGAGTTGTTCAGTGACATGACAGACACTGCACAGATTTACATATACATATACAGATATATATATATATATATATATGTGTGTGTGTGTGTGTGTGTGTGTGTGTGTGTGTGTGTGTGTGTGTGTGTGTGTGCACTCATATCTCAAATGTAAGAGTACAAATAAAGTGAACAAAATATGATACAATATTGGGCATTCGTTCCATCAATTGCAGTTGTGTGATGCTGTGCAGAGTTGTTGTTCAGGGTTGAGCCTGAATAAGAGGTGCAAATTGATCTTGCAATTCTGAGGTCCGCCCACGGTGTAGGATTTATACCAGGGGATTCAAACTTTGCAACCTTATTGTCTTGAGGTGTCAGGGCTTGCATTTTAGTGTATTTATAGGACAGTCATAGCATTAGGACTGTGGATTACCATGTAAGCCATCTCCACACACTGCTCCATGGCAACGTCGATGTGCCAATTACTGTAGATGCATTATATAAACAAGAAGAAGTTAATTACGCCAGCCTTGCACTCTGTAATCTGCAAACTCTAAAATGCACAGCAAGCGAGCGACAGCCACATGATTTCTTGGCTCATACACTTTCTGAAACTGTTCTTGTTCCAGAGGTTTTGTCACTGTTGCAATTCTAGCCTTTTTCTATATGTATTTAACTGTATTCAGCCAATTTTCACAAAAGGCATCAACTATTACCTTCCATTGGAGTTAATAGTTGAATTTCCATGTTCAATCATTCTTCCAATAAAATGATAACTATAAAGAGCAATCAGAGATTGCAGACCCTCACCAGGAATTGTTTTGTGTGGTGTTTGTGGGCTGGTGTGTTACTTAATTAATAAAATAGACGTAATTAATTAATCTGGAATTATAAGTAGTATATATATATATATATATATATATATATATATATATATATATATATATATATATATATATTGTTACAGTTTTTAGAACCTTCACTAGTAAATTTTAGTAAATGTTTCCCTTATAAATGTTCCCCTGTAAATATCCCCATCAATTGGTTTGTTAAAGATCGCACCCTAGTTAGTCCATGAACAACACGTAGCGAACCATAGGACCTCTTCGTAGTTATCTCATTATTATGTGTTTCAGTTAAGGACCTGTTCCCAATAGTTGAATCTGCGTTGCATTAATCAAATAAGATAGGCCCCTTTCAATTCCCCAATCGCCTCACCCACGTCTCCGCAAAGTAACAGCCAGGCAGCGTTGGCTGCCCCCTGGTCTTGGTTCGTTTGATTGCCCCAAACCGCCATTAGCCATGTGGTCAAGCGAGGAAGGAGGGCGGTGGAGCCGCCAGAACAAGGTGTGGCACGTCGACTCGTCATCGGAGGTGGAGTCAGCAAGCCCTTACCGGCCAACCAGCACCGCGGTGAGCCAACCGGTAGGCGTGTCATCAGAGCCGGTGGTTTGATTCCAACACGGGCAATAAAAGCGGCTGTGAGGGACTGCTAGAGAGAGAGACGCGTGGGAGGAAGGCAGAGAGAGACGTGATCCAGAGTCGGTGAGAAAGCACGGTTGGGAGATGAATGAGGAATGAACAAGGGAGAGACACGTAAGAAGACGGAGCATCCCAATCCCATCGCTGTATGCAATGTCAGCTCACGTGAACGATACGCGCTCGCTGCCTGCCAGGGTTTCCCGCCACGACGCGAGTCGACTCCTGGAGCCGGACCTCGACGTCCACCGTCTGCCTGGGCCTTCTCATCCCTTCTTCCAGTCGTTCCTGCCTGCTATTCCCTTTCGTGCAAGTCTGTTTGTCTGTCCTGTTTGTTGTCTGGGGCATAATATAAGATTGTTTTAAGGTTTGCCCTGTGTATCTGCTTCTTCCTCTTCATGTAAATTGCTTTCGTTTCTTCTTTGGTTTCTTTGGTTTTGTAAATAATTAATAAATACCTGTTATTTCTTACCTTTGGTTTCTTCTTTCCCCCGATCGCTTTAGTCCCTTCTTTCGATTGAGTACCTGTGGCACGATTCGGCCAAACGCTCGGAGTCGGGCTTAGTCCTTTGTTATAGGCTCGAGCCGCGGATTGCTAAACCTCTCGGCAAATACCATCTTGTCCGTGGTTCGAGCGGTACTTGTCTCCCTGTTTTGCGGAGGGATTAGTAAAGGTATTCGGGAGAACACCTTGACCAATAACCCTGATCAATTCCACCCCGCAAAAGAGCGTTACAAGTACCAGGACCAGAGACGGCCAGCTTAACAGGCCAAGGGGATTATACCCCCCTTGCTAAGGGGAGTGCCGTCTCTGAGATCCGTAACAATATATATGTATGTATATGTATATATATATATATATATATATATTTTTTTTTTAATTTATATATATATATATATATATATATATATATATATATATATATATATATATATATATATATATATATATATATATATATATATATATATATATATATATTGTCACGCAACCGCGATTAACACCACAGTTGCGGATGGCCAATTGCGAGGCTTTAACTCCCGAGGCGAGAACTCAATAGCGGATTCCAAATCAAACACTTAAACTAAAGTTAAACGCGCGGAACGGCGGGACGGGACACAGCAAAGCTCCGCAGCCTTATCTATTAAAATCCAACAGGAAACTGCGTTCAGATATATTCAGAAAATAATATAAGGATTTATTAACGGTTCCGAGAACAAAGAAATATGATGCTCTAAACCCCCTATATGGAGTACTCCCACTCAACAGAGTTATTAAACAAACCACAGGGCAGACGACGAAATGAACAAAGAGGGTGTGTGTGTGTGGTGCGTTCTTAGCTCTGCTCGCTCGGGTGCGTGGCGTGGAGATCGTGCAGGCCTCGGATGGCTAGGCCCTGACACGTGGGCGGGAAGGGTCTCCCCGACGCGACTCGCTCGCCGACCCCAGTCCTCTTGCCCCGCAACTCTCAAACGCTCGCCCCGTCCGAAGGACCACGGTTTCTGGGGCTGTCGTCTCTTCCCGGCGCCTTGGAGATCGTGAATGGTTGGCGATGGTACGCAAGAGGCCACGAATGGAATACGGCCACCAACGGGGCGAACCTCGGCACGACAGCCGCCCACGCAAGCACGCGATCCAATCGCAGGGAAGATGGAGGGAACGAAGGCAGGAAAGAACTAGAGGGGAAAATGTCCAGTGCACTTTATCACGACTGAATCCTCTCAGCTCCCCCAAATGGCGTCTGCTCTGCCTCGTGTCCAACTCCGAACTCCTCTTCCTCTCCTTCGTGTCGTCACTTCCCTCCCGCACCGTCACGCCCTCTTGTGACCCCCATTCGTCCGCCCTTCCCCATGACGTCAAAAGATCCACCCCCTTCTCATCGTGTCTCAGCAGGGTGCGTTTTGGTCGGTGTTGTTCCATTGATGTGAAAGGGAAGGGAATTAATTAATGTAGGTGCGCTAGGGGCATGAATTCCTACTGTCTAGGTGCGATGCCAAAAGGGACATTGGATTGACCACAGGGGTGGGAAAACACACAAAGTTACCCTTATCACCCTAGCTACTTAGCACTTCCTGTCCCCGTACAGGAAATATATACGCAATTATCCCGGCATACGCCTACACATACTAACTTAAAGGTACATAGTGGGTTCTAGCTATCGCGACATCCCGGAGCATTATACCTACTCAGATCTACTCTGCTCTACATATTGCTCTACCAAATTCATAACACAGCCCCCCGCCCCCCCCCCCCCCCCCCGGAACCGTAGCTCCTGCAAGGTTCACCGCAGGCGCTACCATTCCAGCCTTAACACTTACTGTCACACACTTAATTAACCTATGAAATAAATCAGGAAGGGCTGTGGGAAGTGAGTCGGACTACCTACCTCCACTTCCTTAACATGCTAAACCCCTTAACAATCATGCAAGAATGTACATTTGCTTCATTGTTCCTGTGGAGGGAGGAAACAAACAACACGCAACACTAACTTAACCACAAAACTTAACCATCTTTCCAAAAACTCAAAACTCTAGCCTTTGTACATACCCCGGTCTACAGACCGCGTCCCCCGGTGGATGCCACAAGACACAACCTTACCTGTGGGGCCATCCCAATGCACCCCTAAATTTCCACGGGCCCTGTCCAGATGTTGCAGGTGAGTGACATGGCTCAGTGGATTTCGCCCACATTCATGCAACACAGACCCCTTAACCACTCATCCTCATTCCAAATCATCAAGGCATTTCAAAAGTCAACAAAGCACTTATTTCAATACACCCCCCTGCAGGACCATGGCATTGATGTCATTCACGTGCGTGTGTGCATTCCTCAACTAGGCAGCGGGGAGGTACCGCACAAAAGGATGGTGGGGGCGCATCAGGCTGTGGTGCCCGCAGTCCCAAAAACAAGTCAACCGACTTACAAGTCAACCGACAAGTCAACCGAAAAACAAGTCAAAACATACGCCCACCCACAAGACATTGTGTGGCCCGCATTCCATCCCCTCACCGGCCATGTCATCACTCTCACCCGCCTCCCAACTCCAAATTACATGTCCCCAATTTCCAAAGCAAGTCCTGAAGCCTGGGACAGTACTCCTCAAAACACTCACCTCAAGTGCAGGTAGTTGCAGGTTGGTCGGGTTCAAGAGTGTCATCCACCCTCAAAATCCCAAAATTTCACATTGGGCCTACCAAATTTCTCTTTTGTCCCCACTACACTGGCAGGGTATGTGGATCCGCATCCGACGGTGATCATCACTACACAACTACCTGTGGCCACGACAGCTCTGCACCTCTACCGTGCAAGGGTCACCGGGACAAGGTGAGCAGTCAAAACGCCAACATGGCCCACGAGTGTCCATAAGGGTGCGACCCACCATCCATCCTTCGGCTCCCCTTGCGAGGAACACAGCTGCACCAGCCCCAGCTGGCCAATGTGGTGAGCACTTGCTGCCACAACACACACTACCGCACACACAACCTCGGCCCTGGGGGGCACGGTCGCAGTGCGTGGCATCCCCACAGCCACATCCCCTGCACCTCCCCATCATCCCCCAGTCAGACTACAGAACTGCAGCCCCCCAGTGCTCACCCACACTTGACCACACCAAGGTCCAGTCAACAGCCATGCTCCACCAGGAGACCCACCCAGAAGACATGGTCCACACACCTCGGACACGCACAGCACCACGTTGACCCTCAGGCTACACAACTACATCCCCATAACCCCGCATCCCAAATATCATCACAGTTGCCCCCGCAACCAGTTGAAGCTGTCCTGCTACCTTATTAATTTTATCACAGCCTCCAACACTTTGGTCTACACACCTGGATCAATAATGGCGTCACTGTACAGTGTCCACCATGACATTTCAAAATCCACCCTTAAATTTCCATCTAACCCACAGATTACCCATGCCAAACATTTTTCACATTTCACTAACCTCACCAAAGAAAGATGCTTTGCCATACACAATACACATGCCAGCCGAGCATGGCCCATATGCTCGGCTCGTTCTAGTTTCCTGCACACTCTATTGCTATTGGCCCAGGCCGAGGTGGTGGTCCTCTGTCTGGCGCCTGTGGACCTACTGGGGGCCCCCTCCTTTCTGGACTGCGAAGCCTGTCAGGAGGTGGGGGCCCATATGGTTGCCGACAATTCCTCTGACTGTGCCCTCTTCTCCCACATCTAAAACAAGTCCCCAAGAACGGACCCCTCTGGTAGCCAGGCGGAGCACCCCTTTCTCCCGGCCCAGCCCGATAAAAATCAGGCCGTCCCGATGGCCAACCTGGACCAAACTGTCGTGACTCGCTCCCTGCAAATTTTCCACGGTCAAATTTGTCAGCTGGCGGCTGATTCCCCTTAACATTCGCCCTGTGTCATCCTCTGGCTTTTCCTGATCCCGCACCTCGGCCTGCCGTACCGTCACAAGTGCTCTCTCCGATGCGCGGTTCGACCTTCTCAAAAAGGTCAGTCTCGCCACGCATTCCGCTGCCCGGTGCACCGTGGGTGGGTCCTGTAACTCCACCAACGTCCGGACCCCGGGATCAGGGAGAGCCGCCATAAATTTTTCTATCGCCAGCTTGTCCCACGCCTGTGCTGGTAGGTCCCTGTATGCTATCCTCACAGATTGGTATATATCCTGGACCAGCTCCTGCAACGTCTCGTTAGGCTTTTGCCTGCGATGCAGCAGCTGTGCCCTGACCAGGTCGCACCTTGCGCCTGTCCCGTACCTGTTATTCAAGGCCTCACAGATGGCCTTGCTGGTCAATATTCCCTCTGGGACTACGTTTCTGACCCCCGCAGTGTCGCCACCAGATTCCCCATGCGCTCCCGCTCTCCCCAACCATTGAGCTGAGACACGCACTCAAATTGTGTCAGGAAAGCCTCGAGGCTCCCTGATCCGTCAAAATGTACGAGGGGGATTGTTTTTCCAGAGACTCTATTCCCCGATTCCTCTCTGTCCAAATCCAGTCTGGGGCCAAAACACCCCCCCAACTGGGTATTCCGTTTCGGAGCCTCTGGTGTCCAAATGTGGCTCGTGGTGAGGGTCTCCTGGGTCAGCTTAATCTGATCCTGAAGATGTTTAACCGACCTACTCACCTCTTCCCTCAGGCTCTCTTGAACCCGACCAACCTCCTCCTTGATGGTATTGTCCCAGGTCTCCAGTCGCTCCTGCATAAAATCACTCACCCTTTCATTATCCATTTGTGGCCCCCACAGGCCTTTCTCAATTAACCCTTGCTCCTGCTCTTTTCCAACCCTCTCACCTCCTCGGCCAATTTGCCCCCCTGTCGGTTGAGCAGTCGCCATTCTTCACTCTGCTGTAGCATTCTGGCATCCACCCGGCCCCGATAGCCTTCCAGGTCCCCATTTGCTTTATCAATTCGACCCTCCAACGCTTCCCCCCTTCGGACAGCCTGGGTCACGCCCTCCTCTATTTTTGACATTAATTCTGTCCGTATCGATTCACTTGCCACCCCTATGGCTTTTTCCATCTCCCCCCCTCTAGTTTCTACTTTATCCTCCAATTCCCCCAGTTTGCCCGTAATTTGGTTTTTTACACTCCCTTCGATGCCATCAATTCGTTTCCCCAGCTGTTGTGCCATTTCCCCAATTTTTCCTTCCAATTTTTCATTCCTCTTTCATTTGTTCATTCATTCGTTCATTCACTTTTCCCTCCAATCCCTCAATTTTGCTGTCCATCCCTTCGATCTGTTCTTTCAAACCCTCCTTTAATCTATGCATTTGCCCCTCCATGTTATTGGTTTGGGCATTAATTTTGTTCTCCAATTGCTCGTTCTGAGCATTCATTTCCCCTTTTAATCCATTAATTTGGTCACTCATATCCTTCATTCCTTCCCTCCATTCATTCCCCTGGGAATCCATTTTGTTTTTCATTTCTCCCATCTCCTTACTCATTTTATTTTCCAGCCCATCAATTTTATCATTTATTCCCCGAATTTCTGCAAGGTTTCGCTCACCCTGTGCGTTCATGTCTCCCATCTGCTTTGCCAATCGCTCACTGTTCTTTTCCATCCCTTGAATTTTGTCATTCAATTCCCGACTGGCTCGCTCACTCTGAGCATCCATTAATTCCTTTAAAATTTTCATTAAAGCCTGGTCGTCTCTAGGGGCCGTCCCACATGTTCCCGACTCCCCGGTAGGAGAGGGGCATAAGTTGGTGCTCGGGACGAGGGAGGTTCCAAGGCTCACCTCTGCATCAAATTCCCCTATTTCCGGCTCACTCCCGACGCTGACGGAGGCCTCGCTGCGTACCTCCATCTCATCAATCTCCGACATCCGCCTTCCGGAAGATTGTTTCCCCCGCGCGTATTTATTTTAATAATTCCAGTAACACAATTTAAATTTGACGAAGACGCGATATCGCGCTCCGTATGTCCAATTGACTATACAAATTTCTCCGCCTCGCCTATAAAAATTTTGCGTTCGAACGTCGGGCGCAATGTACGCCCGACCGTGTCGATGTCTCGCCGCAGACAAAAAAGTTGTCCGACAGGTTCGAATCCGACACTCCTGACACCACTTTTTTTTTTTTTTTTTTTTTTTTTTTGTATACAAGGTCGAGGCTCGTGAAAGAGCGAAACACACTTGTCACGCAACCGCGATTAACACCACAGTTGCGGATGGCCAATTGCGAGGCTTTAACTCCCGAGGCGAGAACTCAATAGCGGATTCCAAATCAAACACTTAAACTAAAGTTAAACACGCGGAATGGCGGGACGGGACACAGCAAAGCTCCGCAGCCTTATCTATCTATAATTCCAGTAATCTCTGTGTGTATGTTTGTTTGTTTGTTTGTTTGTTTGTTTGTCTGTGACCGCTGTTTCTCGACAACTACCGGTCCGATATACTTTAAACTTGCCAGGTATATTGCTGGGGACCCGAGGATGTGCCTTTTCAAGGTTTCATATTAATCGGACAATTACTTACCGAGCTATGTCCAAAAAACGATTCGACCAATCAGAGAGCAGCGAGCTATCGCGTGTGCCGAACGTGGCGGACACACTCTGCCTCGGATGGCACATTTGAGAGCGTATTCATTTATTTCACGTTGGCAAACTATGTTGCCGTTAAACTATGTTTTAAAACTAATTAAAACTACTATCTATAATTCCACGGGTCCGATAAAAAACACCGTACTCGCAAGCCGTTCGCTTTGGACCAAACCATTTCATGTAAATAGAGGGGGGGGGGAGGGGATTGTCACCACTCGCAAGCCGTTCGCTTTGGACCAAACCATTTCATGTAAATAGAGGGGGGGGATATAATTTTAGATATATATATAGTACGGGCATGCCCTAGTCTATTAAAATCCAACAGGAAACTGCGTTCAGATATATTCAGAAAATAATATAAGGATTTATTAACGGTTCCGAGAACAAAGAAATATGATGCTCTAAACCCCCTATATGGAGTACTCCCGCTCAACAGAGTTATTAAACAAACCACAGGGCAGACAACGAAATGAACAAAGAGGGTGTGTGTGTGTGGTGCGTTCTTAGCTCTGCTCGCTCGGGAGCGTGGCGTGGAGATCGTGCAGGCCTCGGATGGCTAGGCCCTGACACGTGGGCGGGAAGGGTCTCCCCGACGCGACTCGCTCGCCGACCCCAGTCCTCTCGCCCCGCAACTCTCAAACGCTCGCCCCGTCCGAAGGACCATGGTTTCTGGGGCTGCCGTCTCTGCCCGGCGCCTTGGAGATCGTGAATGGTTGGCGATGGTACGCAAGAGGCCACGAATGGAATACGGCCACCAACGGGGCGAACCTCGGCACGACAGTCGCCCACACAAGCACGCGATCCAATCGCAGGGAAGATGGAGGGAAGGAAGGCAGGAAAGAACTAGAGGGGAAAATGTCCAGTGCACTCCATCACGACTGAATCCTCTCAGCTCCCCCAAATGGCGTCTGCTCTGCCTCGTGTCCAACTCCGAACTCCTCTTCCTCTCCTTCGTGTCGTCACTTCCCTCCCGCACCGTCACGCCCTCTTGTGACCCCCATTCGTCCGCCCTTCCCCATGACGTCAAAAGATCCACCCCCTTCTCATCGTGTCTCAGCAGGGTGCGTTTTGGTCGGTGTTGTTCCATTGATGTGAAAGGGAAGGGAATTAATTAATGTAGGTGCGCTAGGGGCATGAATTCCTACTGTCTAGGTGCGATGCCAAAAGGGACATTGGATTGACCACAGGGGTGGGAAAACACACAAAGTTACCCTTATCACCCTAGCTACTTAGCACTTCCTGTCCCCGTACAGGAAATATATACGCAATTATCCCGGCATACGCCTACACATACTAACTTAAAGGTACATAGTGGGTTCTAGCTATCGCGACATCCCGGAGCATTATACCTACTCAGATCTACTCTGCTCTACATATTGCTCTACCAAATTCATAACAATATATACGTAGTGTGTTCAAAAAGTATCCGACCTTTGTTCATAAAAGATACTCGCATCCAGATAAAAATTTTTTTATAATAATCTCGTTCAAAGTAGTCCCCTTGGGCTGCCACACACTTCTCCCAACGGTTCTGCCACTGTCGGAAGCAGCGCTGGAACGCCTCTTTTGGGATGGCGCGCAGCTGGTCCGTCGAATTCCGCATGATGTCTTCTCTGGAGTCGAAGAAGACGGTCAGCATGACTTTGACATTGCTGCGGACCTGCCTTGCTTTTTTTGGCCTCGGGGATGTTGGATGCTTCCATTGTGATGACTGCAACTTGGTTTCTGGGTCGTACCCATAAACCCAGGACTCATTGCCAGTGATCACTGTGTTGAGGAAGCTGGGATCGCTGTTCACAGTCTCCAGCATGTCCTGTGCGATCTCCAAACGGAGTTGCTTCTGCTCAATCGTTAGCATAGCAGCTTTGGTACGAACTTCGCTGAGATTCTCCTGAAGCCCAAATCCTCCTTCATAATGGAATGAACGGTGTTGAATCTTGCGGATCGTTTCCACTTGGGAATCGCCAAGCTTTACACAAAATTTGATGCAGTCGCGTTGTTCAAGTTTTTCCGTCATTTTGTCAAAAACGAAAATCCGACGGCGCTCACTTACATGTCCTCACTCATCGGCGGTCTGCCGTCGAATGACAGCTTCTGCAGGTGGGAAAAAATTCACGCGTGCGCATTAGGATCGCCTACATACGTGCACCAATCAACGCCTCCCTAGCTTCTTTTTTTTTACGCACAAAAAATAAAGGTCGGATACTTTTTGAACACAGTAGTATATATATATATATATATTGTTGCGGATATGGGATTTGGCCTCCATATCCGCTTGTAAATATTCCCCTATTTCCCCAATACTCCCCAACTATCCCCAATCCCCCATTCCCTAGTCCCATTGTCTGTAAACAACACTCTGTAGCCCCGACCTTCCCCTTTTTCCCCCATTAAATGTCGTGCCCAGGTTCACCGCATCTCACGTAGACAACTATAGGACCTCTTGCTAGTTATTCTTAGTCTATGTCAGTTAAGGACTCGTTTCCATTAATTCTGACTCTTCGTTGCACCAGAATGTGATTGTATGGCACCAGTAGTGAGTTTAGGACCTCCCCATACCTCCTCCCATCTTCCTCATGAAACAACAACAACAACAACAACAACAACTACAACAACAGCGCGCGGGGAGTGTGCGTCCTCACACCGGCTTGGTTAGCCGCCATTGGCCATATGCGCCGACGGGGTTACCACGAAGGGGCTGACTGTCGGCCCCTCGTCAAGGGCGGAGCCCGGTAACCCCCGCACCCAATAAGAAGCAACGGGCCGATTCCATCTGGGGCGGAGCTAACGAGCCGAGGGCGTGTCACTCCCCGCTGGATATACGCAGCGACTTACCGGATGTGAGGTCAGATGCACCTCAGCCACGAAGGAGAAACAGACGCCACCTCCAGCGCGACGAGACCTCCCGCATCTCTGGACCGGACCGGGTCGATTCTGCCCCTGCGCCAAGGTGCACCTTGAGCCTCGACTACCTGCCCTTCCTTGCCATCAATCCCCGTGTGAGTCAGTCTTGTCCCGTTTATCTGTCGTCTGTCGGGCTTACTATAAGACCGTGATTAAGTGCCTATCTTCCTATGCTGTCTCTCTTGTCCTTGTAATCTAACGTTCCGAACTATTATAACCTCCTCCGGAGGTCTTGAGAACTGTACCCCTGGTGTCGTGTCATTTTAACCCAGCCGTTGTGTCCTTTCCGTAATTGATTTAGCATAGCGCGACTCGGCCAACGTTCGAGCATAATCGGGTAAACTGTGCAGACGCGGTCATACCAAACCGCTCGGTAAACCAACATCCACAACCGCGTCTGTAACATTTGGTGTCGAGGAGTTGGATTCGGACCTGGGACTAAATTTATTAGGCCCAAATTTTGGAACACCAATTGTACCATTAGGGTAACAATTGGTGTTGGGAAGTGGAATTCGATCCGGAGCGCGTTTCACACGCTCGAAATTATAACGGCGAAATTTGATTTTGTTTTATGAAAATAAAAACCCGAATTTTGAAAGTCGCGCTATGGCAGACCAAGACGGCTGCGTTCCGATAGAGGAGAGTGAGGCAGGGTCGATCCAGGACCAAATTGAGGGACATGAGGAGAGCGAAGCAGCGAGGGTAGCAGACGCACAAAATGGCGCCTCGCACATGGCCACGGCGACCGCGCCCGCGACCGTGGTAGCGCCCCTGGTGGATTCGAACCTTTTCCTCCTGCAAATGAGGGCCTTTATGGAACAAATGGGAGACCAAATTGGAGGTTTGAAAAACAGTATAGAAGCTCAGGGTGAGCGATTGGAGGGCAAAATAGGGGTAATGGGAAACGAAATGGGGGTAATGAGGGACGAAGCGAGGGGTACCGGTGAGGGGTTAGACAAGAAATTTGGGAAGTTAGACAATAATTTTGAGGAGTTAGACAAGAAATTTGGGAAGTTAGACAATAATTTTGAGGGGTTAGACAACGGGATAAAAGAGGTGAGAAATGGGTTAATGGGGTTAGAAAACAGTATGGAAGGCAAATTGAGGGACATGAGGGACCAAGCGGAAAGGGAAGTTAAACAAATGGAGCAGCGGATAGAGGGGGTCAGAATGGGGGTAGAAACCAAACTGGATGCTCACAGGGAGGAAATGGAGCAGATGAGGGTGGCATCTGGGCAGGAGATGCAAGTGATGGGAGAGGAGATCAGAAGAGGTGTGAGTGAGGAGGTCGGAGGAGTGCGCGAGGAGGTGAGGCACTGTAAGGAGCGCATGGAGAAGGAGGTGAGAAAGGGGACTGTAAAATTGCAAGGTGGTATAGAGGAGTTGACGCTGGGAGTAGAACAACTGACAGTGGGACAAAAGGAGTTGGGGGACCAGGTAAAGAAGAACACAGCGGTAATAGAGGGGTTAAAATCGACGCAGAAGGAGATGAAAAATGACGTAGGGGTAATTAAAAAAGAGTGTCAGACGGTACATGAGGACTTGACGAGGAAAATGAACAAGGTGGTAGAGGTGATGGAGGTTAAAGAGCGGGAGGTGCGGGAGCACATAGAAAAAAATAAAGTGGAGTTAGAGGAAGAACTTAAAGGGGCGCACGAGGAGATGAAGGAGGTGAAGCAGAAATTAGAAGAAGTGGAAGAAGGGGTGAGCGAAATTAAGAAGCGACGGAGAGAGGATAAGAAAGAGATAAAAGAGGAGGTAAAAGAATTGGTCCAAAGTCTGTGTTCGGATCGTGATGATGTGCTCATTAACCGGATGAGGGATTCGCAGGTGATGGAGGAGAAGCGAAGAGAAAGAGGACCCGGTGTAAGTGGTGACCAATATGGTCGTGCGTATGATGCGCCAGGTGATTTAATAAGCTTGGGGGTCGAGATAGACCCGGATGTTCGTGAGAGGCCAAGAGTGAGGTGTATGGCTGGTCCGGAGGGTATGGAACGAGAGGTGTGGGTGAGCAAGGTTGTGGTGGTATGGAATGGGTAGCGGGTTGCGGAGGTGTGACCCATGCATCGACACCAACAGGGGTAGTTGTTGGAGGGACCGGGGAGGCACGAGAGCCCCTTGGGGGTAATGTACTGTGGGGGCCCGGCCGGTTCGGCCCCGCGCTGACCCCGCAAGGGGCGACGCACGGGGTCCGGCAGGCGGGCAACGACTCGCATACGAGGTGGTCCCACAAGGTCCCACTCGCGCCGTATGACGGCAAGAGTGATCTACGCGCGTACCTGGCGCAGTTTGACTGTGTGTGTAAGGGCAACGGTTGGGGTGAGGACGAAGGTGGAGTACACCTGGTGGCCGCATTGCGCGGCGCGGCGGCGGAGGTGCTGACGGCATTACCAGTGGGTGCTCTCACCCTGCCAGCCCTCCGCGACGCCATAATTAATCGATTCGGCATTGAACAGCAGAGCGAGCTTGTTAAAGCTCAGCTCGCGCTGCGAAAACGCAAGCCCCAGGAAGCCATCGGGGAACTTGCCCACGACATTCGCCGCGCAGTGGGGATCGCACATGCTAGCATGGCAGCGGATTCCCGGGAAAGCCTGGCGCTGGACCATTTTATCCAGGCCCTCCCGGATATTGAGCTCCGGCAACAGCTCGCCATGTGGCGCCCGCAGACTCTGAGCCAGGCGGCTGACGCTGCGGCCCGTTGGGAAGCAGCGAGGCCCCTGGCCCGGGGGGGCGAGCGTCTCGCAATGGCGGTCCGCCAGGTGGGACCCCCGATGGAGGGCGGACCCCTTAGGGGGCCCGCCCCCGACGTGAGTCCTGACCTGGCGGGCATGGTCCGGAGGCTGGTGGACCAGCGCCTGGCGGGACCTGGACCATGGCAGGCGGCCCCGGAGGTGGCCCGCGGTGGACCACGAGCGGGTAATCCAATTCGGACCTACAGGGGGGGAAATTTGGAATTCCGGAGGCAAGCACCTTATCAGATGAGGTGCTATACTTGCAACCGTCTGGGTCACCTGGCGCGGCACTGTCGAGCCACGCGCCGGGATGATCCCCGGCGGTTGAGGTCCTCAACTCCGCCCAGGGGGGAGCGGGTTAGCCGACCCCAGACACCCCCCCGCCAGACCCCGGGAAACTAGAAGGTGTCGGGCACGTAGGGCGGTGTTCGGCAGAAGAGGATGGAGGAGAGCCCTCATTGACGCGACAGGTCATTTATTGTGGCCAAATTGGAACCGGTAGCCTGACAATTAGATGCAAAATTGCCGGCGTGGGGGTAGACGCCGTAGTGGACACAGGAGCTAGCGCCACGATCATCAGCCCTGTGGTCCTTGATTCGAGCGCAGGTGGCTGGGATAAGATCCAGCGCCTGCAAAATTATAGTTTGCAACTTGCTACCGGGGTAACGGCCCCGATCATAGGGCGTGGTTCTGTGACCCTCAAGTTAGGGTCGGTAAGGAGGGAGATAGATGTTTGGGTGGCGGAGGTGTGCGACGCATGTTTAATAGGGTTGGATTTGTTGACTGCCAGCGGTTGTAAAATCGACTTGTGCCGGGGGATCCTGCAGGTGGGAGTAGAAGAGCTGCCGTTAGGGGGAGTGAGCACGGCCGAGAGAGCGGAGCTGGAGGCTTCCGAGGCCGTGACCATCCCCCCAAGGGCCGAGGCGATAGTGCCGGCCCGGTGGGCAGCTCGCCCAACATGGCAGGAGTCCTGCGGCCTGGTCGAACCGGTGGCAGCGCAGTCCATACCGGGTTTAATCGTGGGCCGCACCCTTGTAAAAACGGACGGACCGGTAGTGGCCGTCCGAGTAATAAATATGAGTACAGAACCACGCACTATAGTAAGGGGCACGAGGGTAGCTGGCTGCACCCCAGTTGAGGAAGTCGCGACAGTGAGGGGCGAGAACGTCCAGCCGAGCCGACCCCGGGGGGAGCCTTCAATAAGAAGTAGGAATTGGCCCGATCCCATTTGCGAGATGGTAAATCGTAGTAGCGTAGAGTTGGGAGGTACCCAGAGGGAGGCCTTACACAAACTGGTTGGGTCCCATTTGGACCTCTTCTCCCTGTCCACCGAGGATATTGGACGTACGGGCCTGGTGAAACATCAGATCCACACCGGTGAGGCCCGGCCTATTCGTCAGGCCGCCCGACGGCTCCCTTGGAGCAAGAGGGCGGAAGCTGACGAGCAGGTTGAAAAAATGCTCGACGCAGGCGTGATCGAGCCCTCGGGAAGTCCTTGGATGTCACCTGTTGTGCTGGTCAAAAAGAAGGATGGGACCACGCGGTTCTGCGTGGACTATCGCCAGCTAAACAACGTGACACTCAAGGACTCATATCCCCTGCCAAGGATTGATGACACCCTCGATGCCGTTGCGGGCTCAAATTGGTTTTCAACTTTGGACCTCAAGAGTGGGTATTGGCAGGTGGAGATGGATAGGGCAGGGAAGGAGAAAACGGCATTTTCCACAGGTAAGGGACTGTATCAGTTTACTGTGATGCCGTTTGGTTTGTGTAACGCCCCCGCCACCTTTGAAAGATTGATGGAGCATGTACTGGGCGGCATGCCATGGCAATCATGCCTGGTGTACCTGGATGACGTCCTGGTACATGCCCAAACGTTCCCCCAGGCAGTAGCTAATTTGGACCAGGTGTTCGGGTGCCTCAGACAGGCAGGGTTGAAGCTGAACCCGAGTAAGTGCACTTTGTTTGCAAGAGAGGTGGCCTATCTAGGTCACGTGATCGGCCGCGAGGGGGTAAAAACGGACCCAGACAAAATTAAAGCGGTAGAGGAGTGGCCCGCACCACGTACCATCAAAGAGGTGCGGGGATTTTTGGGACTCTGCTCCTACTACCGGCGCTTTGTGGCGAAATTTGCGGAGTTGGCCCGTCCCCTCCACCGGCTTACGGAGAAGGGGACGCGATTTAATTGGACACGGGAGTGCCACGAGGCCTTCCAAAAATTGAAGGGGTGTCTGACATCCGCACCCCTTCTAGCGTACCCCACTAGCAACGGGGCATTTACCCTGGACACGGATGCGAGCCAGGAAGGATTGGGCGCAGTTTTGTCTCAGACACAGGAGGGCGTGGAGAGAGTGATTGGTTATTATAGTCGGGCCTTAAGTAGGCCCGAGAGAAATTATTGCGTCACTCGCAAAGAGTTATTGGCTATGCTGGCTGCCATGAACCATTTCCACCCGTACTTGTACGGGCGGAAATTTTTGGTTAGAACTGACCATTCCTCCTTGCAATGGCTCCTTCGGTTCAAGGAACCGGAGGGCCAAATTGCAAGGTGGTTGGAAAAGTTGCAGCAGTACGATTTTGATGTGGCCCATAGGTCCGGGAAGGCCCATGGTTATGCGGACGCACTCTCTCGGCGTCCTTGTCTGGGGGAAAACTGCAAATTTTGTGCGAGACACGAGGAGAGGGAACAATTGGGCGATTCGGACCCGACCCTCGTTGTCCGGGCAACCTGGGTGAGAGGGCCAATTTTGCCACTAACCGCAGATGAGGAATTCGGAACTTTGGCATGGAGCACGGCCCAGCAGGAGGATCCTGTCCTGGGGCCAGTGTTCAATTGGGTCAAATTGGGGCAAAGACCTAATGGGGAAGAGGTCACCCCCCTCGGGGCGCAAACAAAGGCATATTGGGCTCAGTGGAAAACCCTGGAATTGAAGGATAACATCTTGTATCGCAAGTGGGTGGAGGTTCCCTCTGATAGAACTTCCTGGCTGGTGGTAGTCCCAAATAAATTTAAGACCGATATATTGCAACAGGTGCATGGTACCCGCCCCGGCGGCCATTTGGGCAGGACAAAGACGACATCGCGGGTATGCCGGAGGTTTTATTGGGTGAATATGGGGCGCGACATACAGGACTGGTGTCGGAGATGCGACGCCTGTACTGCCAAAAAGGGACCAGCACGGAGGATGAGGGCCCCCCTTCAATTACACCAGGTGGGGGCCCCCCTAGAGCGGGTGGCCATGGATATCCTAGGCCCACTACCCCGCACCCGCCTAGGTAATAAGTACATCCTCGTTGTGATGGACTACTTCACCAAGTGGCCGGAGGCCTACGCCCTCCCCAACCAAGAAGCAGGGGTGGTAGCGCAGGCCTTCGTGGAAGGATTTGTGTGCCGGCATGGGATTCCACAGGAGTTGCACACCGACCAGGGACGAAATTTTGAGAGCAAATTGCTAAAAGATGTGTGCAGTCTCCTGTCAATTCGGAAAACCAGAACAACGCCTTTAAGACCTCAATCTGACGGGATGGTGGAAAGATTTAACCGAACTCTAATCCAACAACTGGCACTGTTCACCGCCACCCGTCAGGATGACTGGGACGAACATCTCCCTTATTTGCTCATGGCCTACCGAACCAGCCAGCACGGGGCCACCGCATGCAGTCCAGCGTTGCTTATGTATGGGCGGGAGTTACGGGCTCCCGCCGACTTGCTATGCGGTCCCGTGCCAGACACAGTGGTTAACCCGCCGAGGGAGGGGTACGCACGTCACCTAGAGGAAGGCATGGAGCTAGTCCATGCCTTCGCCCGCCGCCAACTCCATCTGGCGGGGGAAAAGATGAAGCGCAGGTACGACGACCGGAGCCAGGGGAGTCAATACGCTCCGGGGATGAAGATTTGGTTCTTTAATCCCCGGAGATGGAAGGGAAGGTGCCCAAAACTCACCTCCCCCTGGCAAGGCCCAGGAGTCGTCCTGTCGCAAATCTGTGACGTGGTCATTAAGATCAAAATGGGGCCACGAGCTCTCCCTCGGATCGTCCACGCCGACCGGATAAGACCTTACACCGGCGAGCAGGCGCCCCCGTGGATTGCCTCGGCTTTAGATGCCGAGGCGGGACCCAGTACCTCTGAATAAGGGGGGCTTATTAGTGCCAGAGGACTGGGGGATTGAGGAGCGATGGGCCCGGTGGGTAAGGGTGGCATCCTTGCCACCCTTCCCATATTGGGGGCAAAGGAGCTATAGATTATGGGGTGTATGGCAGTGAAAACTAGCCCGGGGGGGTTAGGATATTGATAGGGCCCTAGAAGATGACATTAGGTGACGTTAAGGTTAGTTAGTGACTGATACCTGTAGTGGGGACGCAGGTAGTTTAGTGTGGATGATAATGACGTGGGAGCGCAATAGTTTAAAGGGACGACTGGGAAGCGCAAGTTTCAGAGGGGAGTAGTTAGCAGAGATGATGCCGTGTGTGTGAGGATTGAACAGGTGTGATTGCACAGGTGTGCAACTGGACAGGTGTGTGGAGCAGTGTGTGAGTAGTGAGTGTTGTGGATCAGCGCGAATGCGCTTGGGGAGAGAAGGGTGCAGGTGGCACCAGGTGTGAGAGCACAGGTGTGCAAGTACAGGTGTGTGGAATATATGGAGCAGAGAATGAGTGGTGTGGAGAGAGTTGGAGTAAGTGGTACGGAGTGGTGTGCATGGTGCGAAGGTGTGGATGGGGGAAGAGTGGACCCCTTTCACGAGTACCCGGGGCGGGTAGTGTAAGTGTTAGGTAGAGGGTATAGGTAAATTGTGGTTGGATATTGGCATTTGTGGTGCGGTTGCAGAATGGTATTGTGGATGGGTGCATTAGTGTTGTGGAAATGGCTGGGCGTGTAGCCTGTTAGTGTGTGTAGTTGGTTGGGCACTCCACCACTGTGAGGATGTCGGCCAGGTGAGGCCGCAGGTGGGCTCTGGGAGCCGTTAGTGTCAGTGGGGCCCGAGGATCCGGAGGACGGACCCGGGTAGCCCAGTGCCAGAGAGGGCACCGAGTGGGGAGAGCGCCAAAGGGCCTTCCCCAGGTAGTTAGGTTAGGGTAAGGAGCAGGTAAGCTCGGAGGCAACTGCAGTGGTGGTGGTGTGCAGGTGGGTAGACCCGCTGGGAGAGGTACACGCCACCGCCCAGAAATTGTGCGAGGCCACCGGGAGATGAATCGGGGGAGTGAGACCCCAAATTGGAAAGCACCACAGTTTGGTCAATGGGAATTGGTTTTTAGAACCCATAGTGTAAGAGGGCCAATGGTTTGGCAGGAGAAAGACCCCGGGTAATGTAAAGTTGTTAGTCATTTAGGAAATAGTTAGGATTGATGAACCCGTCGCACCATACGCATCCACTTACCTGTGGTGATGATGATGACTCCACACCTGTGTTTTCTTTGTTTTGTGTGTAGGAAGTAAGGATTGCTGTTGGATTTGTGAGACGCATCACGACGTGGATGAGACATTGGGGTGATTCCATCTCTCCCTCCTTAGGAGGGACTGATGATGAATTGGTAATGGCAAATTTTGATGTTCAGTTGGAGATGGCAAATTTTGATGAGAGTTGAAAATGGCAAATTTGATTGGTTAGGAGGGAGAGAAGACGAATTTGGTTTATGGGAGGAACGGGGAAGACAGTAGGGACGTTTGTTGATTTGTAAAGTAGATGTTTATGGGTAGTGTTGTGTTTTGTGGATACAGTAAGGGGTAAGGGAGGGGCCATGTAGGTTACCTGGTGGGGGGGCGGGGGGGGCGTACGGTAGGAACGTACCTGTCTCACCTGGTTCCCATGTGCCCCCAGTGTGCATTACCTTACATTGCGTGCACTTTTGCGCCCTTACCACCTTACTCACTTGTCTGCTTCTTTTGTCTCCCACCTCCGAGGATCTGGCTTTGGGGCAGAGAGAGAGGAGAGAGAGGTGCTGGCTCCGCAGTTGTGGGCCTGCACTTTCGCTGCTTGCTGCCTGGATCGATACACCATATGGACCGCAATTTTGGTGGCCACCCACAATGGACCGCAGTTCTTTTGCGGCCAAGCACCACCCGTGGATGGACCTATGGGTCAACGTGGCACCTATGCCATACAGGTGAACCACTTTTAGTTGGCCCCCTGAAGGCCACAATACAGAAATGGACGCGGTTGGCGCCTTTCTTTATTTTTAAAGAAGCCAGAAGGCCAAGTGCACCACACGAAGAGCAAGAGACACCTGCAGGGTTAGGGGTTGTTGTTTTTATTTTAATGAACAATGGTGACTGCACCGATTGGTGCTTGGGTGTGTAGTGGTGCTTTTGGTGCTTGGATGGGGTGCTCTGCACATTATTAAAGGCCGTAAGGCCACAGAGCACTCGTGGGTTGGTGTATCGATGCTGGCATGCGTGCTCTCTCTATGCATAACATCTGCATGTGTTCCTCCAAAAACAGGTCCTGGATCGTAGTGTAAATATCAGCGTAGTCTTGTAAATAATGCTCCCTACCGGCTGTATGTTTAGTTTGCGAATTCTTTCCGCGATTCGGTTATCCTGTGGGTGTGTTTCTGTGAGGAGAAGGGTGCAACGTCGCAGGGGGACATATTTACTCATTTGTGAATATCTGTAAAACTGTCGCACTCAGGGTAGAGTTAATAGTAGAGGGAACTACATCTGAGTGCCACACTAAAATAGGTAAAAATTTATCGGGTCGGGACGCCCCGAGGGTAGAGAAGGGTGCAATGTTGCGGATATGGGATTTGGCCTCCATATCCGCTTGTAAATATTCCCCTATTTCCCCAATACTCCCCAACTATCCCCAATCCCCCATTCCCTAGTCCCATTGTCTGTAAACAACACTCTGTAGCCCCGACCTTCCCCTTTTTCCCCCATTAAATGTCGTGCCCAGGTTCACCGCATCTCACGTAGACAACTATAGGACCTCTTGCTAGTTATTCTTAGTCTATGTCAGTTAAGGACTCGTTTCCATTAATTCTGACTCTTCGTTGCACCAGAATGTGATTGTATGGCACCAGTAGTGAGTTTAGGACCTCCCCATACCTCCTCCATCTTCCTCATGAAACAACAACAACAACAACAACAACAACTACAACAACAGCGCGCGGGGAGTGTGCGTCCTCACACCGGCTTGGTTAGCCGCCATTGGCCATGTGCGCCGACGGGGTTACCACGAAAGGGCTGACTGTCGGCCCCTCGTCAAGGGCGGAGCCCGGTAACCCCCGCACCCAATAAGAAGCAACGGGCCGATTCCATCTGGGGCGGAGCTAACGAGCCGAGGGCGTGTCACTCCCCGCTGGATATACGCAGCGACTTACCGGATGTGAGGTCAGATGCGCCTCAGCCACGAAGGAGAAACAGACGCCACCTCCAGCGCGACGAGACCTCCCGCATCTCTGGACCGGACCGGGTCGATTCTGCCCCTGCGCCAAGGTGCACCTTGAGCCTCGACTACCTGCCCTTCCTTGCCATCAATCCCCGTGTGAGTCAGTCTTGTCCCGTTTATCTGTCGTCTGTCGGGGTTACTATAAGACCGTGATTAAGTGCCTATCTTCCTATGCTGTCTCTCTTGTCCTTGTAATCTAACGTTCCGAACTATTATAACCTCCTCCGGAGGTCTTGAGAACTGTACCCCTGGTGTCGTGTCATTTTAACCCAGCCGTTGTGTCCTTTCCGTAATTGATTTAGCATAGCGCGACTCGGCCAACGTTCGAGCATAATCGGGTAAACTGTGCAGACGCGGTCATAACCAAACCGCTCGGTAAACCAACATCCACAACCGCGTCTGTAACAATTTATATATATATATATATATATATATATATATATATATTGTTGCGGATATGAGGATGGCATTTTTTAAATTGTATTGTATTGGAAATGGTGATGAACATTGTTTGGATATGGCCCCTCCTGCCTCCGGAGTTGTGTAAAGGTAAAAAGGGCGTCTCAGTAATTAGTCCATAAAGCATCCACGTCAGCCAATCATAGAATACCCCTGTTCGATAGCTTATATCTTATTATGTGTCTTAGGGTAAGGCTGTGTCTCCCATTAACTTAAATACTCCATTGTACCAAGTGAAATAAGAATAGGTCCCCTTTCATTTAATTTCGATGGCCAACTGCATTTTGGGCGGTTTTTTCTTCAACCACCATTGGCCACGAGGCAGGGTTGGGGAAGAAAGGCGGGTCCCCACCTCGTCAGAGAGGGGAGGAGTGAGCCAGCCCCACTCGACCAACCATGAACAAGGGGTTTGGCTTGAGAGGGCGGAGAGAGAACGTTTGGGGGAGGTTCGCAAAGGTTGAGGGGCGGGGCCTATATAACCCGCGGCGGGGCGTTCCCCAAGAGAAGTCCAGCAGTTGAGACAAGGAGGGAGGAGACAAGAGCTGGGTCGTCAGAGCTGAGCTGCGTGCTTGAGCCACCGAAACTGCATCTACAGCAGCTCGAGCCACCGAAACTGCATCTACAGCAGCTTGAGCCACCGAAACTGCATCGACAGCAGCTCGAGCCACCGAAACTGCATCTACAGCAGCTCGAGCCACCGAAACTGCAGCCACAGCAGCGTGGGGCCTGGACGGCAGTTTGGAGCAGGGCCGCGAAGGAACGGCGGCTGCCCAACGAGCCGATCGTGCTGCAGGACCAGTTGGACCTCCCTATCCCGCCAGCCATCCACCTGCCAACCCTATCATCATTCCCCGTGTAAGTGTGTTTGTAGTCTGTCTTTTGTCTTGTCCCTGGGAATAAGTTAAGTCTGTATAAGCTAATAATTTTCACTGTGTCACCTGCGTCTCATGTCCCTGTAAATAATCGTGACTGCTCCTTTTTGCTTGTGTGTAAATAATAATAAACCCAGTTACTCTTCTGTACGTCTGCTTCCTCTTTGCATTCGGTCGCTTTAGAGTTTTCCAGATTGGGCAGCTGCGGTGCGATACGGCCAACGTTTGGGTTGAATCGGGTTTTAGTCGGGGAATAACTGTTCGGTCGCGGAGCCTCCGCTCGGCAAATATAACATCTTTAACCGCGGTCCGTAACAATATATATATATATATATATATATATATATATATATATATATATATAATATATATATA